>NW_010427330.1:20476-42725 GCF_000710305.1 Buceros rhinoceros silvestris | reverse complement strand
CCCTATTGCCTACCCTACTGTATTACTGCATGATTTATGGAGTAAAAGCTTAGTCATCTACTCTAGAATGACTTTGAGCTGTGACTTCTGTCTCTTGTTGGATTTCCCACTATGGTGGAGGAAGGGAACAATGCTGAGAGTATTCTAACTACCATCCTTGTCTCTACAACTGTGTCTGCATCTATATTTGAGTTTCTGAAACACTAGAAAACTGGGAGATTAAAAAGTTGTTTGTCTCTCTAGTTCTTCCAGTACTGGACTATAACATACACCAGAATGCTGGAGATTATAGAGTTAAGCAAGTGAATGTTGCATGTTGTTTTGTCTCCATTCCAATGGCACAAGTGTCCTCAAAGATAAGTTCAGCTAACATTCAAAATCAGGTGTGGATGCCTCAGACAATATGCTAATACTGTTCTTTGTATCACTGGAATAATGTAGGGTGATGAGAGATTGCACAAACTGTATGTATGTAAAGAGCTGTCTTTTAAGTGTCTAACTTTCTCAAGTTCCACTAATTTTGAATGTGTTTCTAGGAAAATATTTTTAGAGAGATTTCCCCTGCTCCCTTCTACATGTTTAAGAAGTTTCTAGAAGTACAGTAACTGTCTAACCCATTTTCTGTCCAACTGCTTTTTTCTAACAGGAAAAGATAAGCAATATGTGAAGAATTATCAAAACATGAAAAATAATTTTAAAAAATCATACCAGTTCCATCTGTAGGAGTGACTTTGGGTGCTACTTTTGACTCCAGAAGCATTTTTTTCCAGCTTATATGGTCTTGGCTCTGTTATTTCAATACATACGTAAGAAAATACATCTGCAAATCCCTGTGTGTTAAGAGGGCAAGTCTTCTACATCAAAAGGAATGGAACAAGTCTGTTAGAAATAAGCTCCGTGTTCCTGCCTTTAATCTGTATTATGTTCTTGCTCCTATGCTTGGCTAGAGTTTGTGCTATGTGTCTCATCTCTTTACGTGTGAGCCGCCGAAGACAGCACACTGCTGCATCCTGTGTCCAAAGCGGCACCTGCGTCTAAGTCCTAAGTCTGGAGAAAAAGCTTTGCAAAATTGCGTTCGAACATTTTGCCTCTCAACTGGACTTACTGGAAAGCTTTTGTTTGTTAATGAGACCAAGAACATCTGCATGGGTGGATTTCGATGATTGAACTTCAGGACCCTTCAGCCATTCACACCAAAAATTTCTTTCCCTTTGGGGCTCAGTTTTTCTTTCACATGCATTCATGCCATATAACAGTGTTGAGATTTCCCTGCAATTTAACTGGGAGAGGGAACTTCCTCCTTCTTTCAGTCAGATGATATGAAGATCTAAGCTATGAGGGTGTGATTCTGATCAGAATAATAACCTTTTGCTTTAAAAGTGTAACCAAGTGTGTACTTGTTGAAAACAAGTCTTTAACTTCTTTAACGGCCAGTGGGAACTTGTCCAGCTTCCTGGGAAGGACCGGTGGAGTTTTTAATTTTTTGTTAACTGGGAGAGGCTTCCCATCTTCCTTGCCACATCTAGCTAGCTTGTTCTGGCCTGCTTTAGAAATTTGGGGCAGACTTGAAAAGACATTTGTAAGCAGCATATATCCTGTCAGGTCTTGATGTAATTGCTGAGGTGAATCACCTTTGTCCGTTCTTAGTGCATGAGTCAAATTCTTTCCTTTTCAATTTCAATTAAAGCAATGGATATCAAGCCTTATAATTTGTCCTTGGTAAATTGAATGGATGGTAGGAGGGGCAAATTCATATTCTGGTAAAAAGACAATAAGAAAAGTTATTGACTATTGCAATTTAATCATCATTCTGATTATATTATTTTTCACATAGGCACTTTCTTGAAGTATTGTTTTAGTAACAACACTGGTAGGAACAATGTGCAGTTGAATAACCTGGCATATCCTAGATGATGTAAAAAGGTCTAGATTTGTTTGGTATCAGCAGGAGTGGAGCAGACTTTCTGGAGTTCAAACACGTATTGGAAATGGAGAATCTGTATTTTAAACTAATACTAAGAACCAAACCTCGCCCCAAATGGATGGGTGCAGGGCATGTTACAGAAACATGCTCAGTCTTTGATAAAGTTACTCTTACAATAAATGGGATCTTTGCACTGCTCTGTGGTGAATTCTGTTGTGATATGAGGCTCTGAATTGGTGATATAGCTGCTTGTTATGGGCAAACAAAATAAAATGAATCATTTAAGATGTTCTCAGGAAAGGAAGTTGCTGGCTGTACTCAGATTCTAAAATTAAATTCTACTGCAACACATAATCTTATTTTTGGCCTTGTAGGAAGTTATGTTCCTATTCTTTGGCCAAAATTTAACTCATATACATTTTTCTCACTGAAAATGATTTGTAATGCTTCTGTAGAGGAGAAGATTGTCGAAATGTGGCATTTCTATTAAGTGACTGGAAAAAGCAGGCAGTAAAGTCTTTACTTTTATTATTTACCTACAGTAGGCTCAAAATGCAAACTGTTCTGTGAGCCTGTTTAGCGGGCATGAAGTTAGTTTTGTTCTGCTTAACCAAGTGGCCAAAACATTGCCAGCAGTATGTCTGGAATGTTATTTACTTGGTCCCTTTCTGCATTTTTTCTTCATAGCACTGTACACATGCCACAGTTAGGGGTCATTTCTTACAACTGACCAAAGTAATACCCCTGAAGCTGTGGTTTTCTTCTCATCGGGGGCTTTACAATAAAAGGTTTATCACATTCTGCAGCTTCTGTGCTTGCACTTTTCCTTCCATCTCTCCCGCCTTCACTTCTCTTAATCAGAATTGCTTTTGGCAAAGATTGGAGAGCTGCTTTTTCCTCTTGCTTTGTTCTCTGTGACTAATTCCTCTATTGGTTCTTTACTTTTTTGACATTGTTTCTTACAATGCCAATGGATTGAAATGTATTAACTTGCTTTGCTGGATGACTTTTTTTTTTTTTAATAAAGAGACAGTTATTGAGTATATTTTTCTCTTTAAATGTGTATCATATTATATGGCTTCAGTTCCAGACATTCAATTGGTTGCAAGAAAACTGTGGGTGTTTTAACATTTCCAACGGAAGGGTAGGGCGGGTGGGGAAGCTCTTTGGAATGCTGATGAATAATATTTGACTCTTGGAAATGTCTTAAGGCCATGCGTTCTCCTCCCATGCTTGGAAGGTTAGACTCACTTTTAAAGGTCTGTGGTCTTGAAGGTATTACCATTGTGCTTTATTTCCTTCCTAACTGGCTGCAGTTAAGATAACAGTTGAAATGCAAATTATGGATGCCAAGGCTTAATGCAGGAATACTCTGCAGATGGTGGTCTTGGTTTCTGCCCTTGCTACTCCCATCCGTGGCACGGTACCCTGTTAATCCCTTGCATGTTAGTCAGAGGGCTTGAAACTGCTACTTTTCTTTCCTAGATGTACTTAATTTCAAAAATTGTGTAACTATTGAGACGTTAACGTCTGTAATGCCTATAGCATAGAGTAAATTGCCTTACAGCAGGACATGAGGTGGCAACTGCGGTAACTTGCAATTCAGTGTAAGTGTTTTCAATAGCAGAGCAGTAATTCATAACTTTTTTCCCTAATTTCCTCTTATAGGACGAGAGAACCAAAGCAGAGTAGGTAACAGATTGAGTTGTTCTTCCCTTTTGTTAATAGCAGATATTTAGTGAAGATCGAGTCTGCTTTGCACATCTGTGCTTGTGGTAAAAGATGTTCTCCTTCCTCTGCATTTGCAGAAATGATCAACTCTTTATCATCTGGCGGTATCTCTTCAGATGTTTTAAGTTTAGCAAGAACATATGCTTTACTGTACATGGCTTTTGTTGCTTTTGGGTAACAATTTGTTTTCTTTATAAAATGTTTCTGCTTAATTTATTTCCAGCTTTGATCATTTAACTGGTACATACTTGCTGCCTATATTCACACCTGCTCATCTTTTATTACCCTGCCTTATATATAAATGCTTCTATTGAAATAAATCAGTCTTGTAATTTGAAAAATATAAAACTTTGAAGTTACTTCTTACAGGTAACAGGTGTTTGAGAGTTGAATACAAAGCAACTGCTTGGCAGAATTTTTGTTTGACTCTCTGCCAACCAACAATAAAGTACAACCTAATTCCTAAAAATGCCTGAGCTATGAACTATCAGCCGTGACCTAGCATGCATACAGTAATAAGAGACCGACAAGACTAATAAAGCCTGTATACTATTATGGCCATGCAGTGCATGTTATAACAGGTCAGTAATGTATTTTGTCACTCATTCCTATTTTGTAGCCCACACATCATCTTCCTGTCACAGAGTGTACTACCAGGTGGGAGCCATCTCTGTGGAACACGTCTGTGCCATGAAATTGCTCATGCTTGGTTTGGACTGGCCATTGGTGCTCGTGATTGGACTGAAGAGTGGATAAGTGAAGGGTTTGCCACTTTTTTAGAAGATATCTTTTGGGCTAGGGCACAACAGGTAAGGTGATGTTACATTGCTGCTCAATTGAATTCAAATTGAAATAAAAATTATATACCCTTGCTGTGAATTAGATATAAATTAAACCTCCTGTGCTATGAAGATAATATTTTAAAATAATACTGGAATTTGAACGCTAACTTGGTTTAAAAACAAAAACAAATCCTTCCCGAACCACCTTTAAAGTGGTAGAGGTCAGTGCAAGAGAATGGAAATACGTTTGTCCATGATTACCTTCCCACAAATGTACTACTCAATTATTAAAATTTAGCTATCGAACAGTTGCTCTGTGTTCTTTCCGCTTGTATTGTGTTCCTGAAACTGGAACAATCAGCAGAGTGGTACTGAATATTGTAATATTCCAGGTACCAAATGAAAATCTTCTGGTTTTGTCCAGTGGATAGCCAAGAAAGGTACCCTCAAAGCAAAATGGAAGCTGATGAAAGAGGGCACCAGCACTTACGTTTTTTTCCTCTTACACTGCCCAACAAGAGCTACCCTCATGTCAGAGGATTAGAAATCGTATTCTGTCTTAAAGTGCAAAGCTCATAGGTTGCATGTCAGGTAATAAAGTAGTTTTCTAATCCAAATCTTATTTTTGTTGTACCTCTGTTACATCAAGCATGTTGTGTGTTAGTCATTTATTCCTGTGCTTGTGTCAGGTCCTGGTTCTACCTCTTAAGTCTGTGGAAGAGCAGGTGGGACTGGGAACTGACATCGTACAATCTTCCAAGCCTCATTTTATTAAGTATCAAGCATATTTATAGCACCGAATAAAATGGAATTCCTTGTCACTGTGTTTCTGGAACAAGAGAGGAAAGCTGTCCAAACACTTTGCTTTTCCCTTCTGGTCCTAAAACTCATTTCTGCCCTTAAAATGGGCATCACTCCTCTGCTGTGACCTGTTCCCATAAATTCTAAGCTTTTGTGAGTGTCATGGGTAAACGCTGGGCCAACCACTAAACAAAGGACAGATGCTTGCTATTAACCCCTCTCCCTTCCCAAAGGGGAAGAGAAAGGGAATGAGGGAGAGAGACTTATGGACTGGAAAAGAAAACTAAAACACTTTAATGAAAGTTAGAAGAATAATAAATAATCCCATATACATCATCAATACTGAACCCATCCCGCCTGATGGCAGTCACCTCATCATCACCTCTGATGCTGTGGGCACACACTGGGCAAGTCTCAGCCTGGACTGAGTGGCAGATGGGAACTGGATTCAGGAATGGTAGACTAGGGTCAAAGGCAGAAGGGTCCACCTTGGATGCCAGTCATTGGAGAAGAGAGCTTGACCCTTGTGACCCCTCAGCTTTACACCGAACATGACGTCTATGGGATGGAACCCCTTGTTGGTCAGTGCAGGGTCCCCTGTCCTGTCCGCTCCTCCCCGCAGGTGCAGCCTCTCACTCCCTGCACCCCACCGTGGGACACAGGATGGAGCAGTGACCTTGGTCTGCACAGCAGCGAGTGTCAGCCAGAGCCTTTCTGCACCCCAGCCCCTGGCAGTGACTGTGACCATCCAGCGTTATCACTGCTGGGAGCAGACACTGTCTGCAGAAATGTGCCGTTAACTTCAGACAGTGCTGTTAGATAGAAGAGACTGAGCTGAAACGTAAAATCAGTGAATAGAATTAGTGCTGTTCCAACTCCAACCAGGACAGTGAGTCACTTGAAAGTATTTTCATTTTAGTACACACCCTTCCATGTAGCTAAATGGAAAGGAGTAAGCAACAAAACAGGGTGTTCCCTTCTTAATTTGTAAGGTCACGAAACTACTTCTTTTTTCTTTTTAGAATTATCGAGTAGCTTTGGTGCTGTGCAATTGTACCGTTGTAGTGTATTCCAAATCATATTCCATAGTGCCAATCGTTTCAGTTGTGTCTGAAATACTCTAGGATAATATTAACTGCTTTTGCTTTCTCCCATTTCCCATCCTATAACAGAGAATCATAAATTAGTGGTAATTTATAAGTTGACAACCTGGCAACTTTATTTCATAAGGATGCATCTCTATTAACATTACGTAAATGGGAGAAAATACAACAGGGAGCTTTCATGAGTGTGGCCAAAATAGTAGGAAAGAGCAGTGGAGTCAAAACACAAAGCAGCTCTTTGCTTTCAAGCTGGGAAGAGTAAAGACGAAACTGCTACGCCAGGTACCTGTACTGTGCTTTCAGCTCGCTTACTGCCAGTCACTAAAAGGAAAACACTATGCCCATCTCTCTCCTCAGGCACAACTATTTAACCGACTATTGATTTGGTGCGCACAGTGAGGCTTCTGTTTCCCTTAGTGCTAGTATTAACTGTCATAGCAGCAACTGTTATTTTTGGTGGAGTTTTCTTGATTGGTTGGTCTGTTAGTTTTTTTAATCATGGATATTGGTACTGTTTCCTGCGTCTTCTGCAGGTTAAAGGGAAACAAAGCAAGTTTCTCGTTCTGAAATTATTATTGCCTGTGGGGAAACAGCAATCAGTTTTCTATGTTTTTTGTATACTAAGCAGCTGTCACATGATGAAGTAAAAGGGCAGGAGGAATTGAAAGCTTTACTTCGCTGGCGCCGACTCAGAGACGAGGTGCAGAACTCTGAAGAAGAGCTGCAAGTTTTAAGGTAACAATATGACAGTGTAATCTCTTTCGCATGTTCTCCCTCTCCTGTTATCCACTGTTTTCTGCCTTCAAAGGATATACATCCAAATAATCTCATTAAATCTGCTGCATTTCCTTATTTCCTTCTGAAGAAAAAGAAAAGTCAAATTAAATTGACTAGGTTATTCATCTTCTGTATAAAACAATTGCTTGTTTCTTTGTTATAGAAAGCTTTGAAAACCATGAGATTTAGATTGATATAAAATGTCTCTAAGGACCTTAAAAGACCCTCTATTCAGGGGAAAAAAAAGGCCATTTCCTAAACAAAGTTCACTGTCTGAAGCCGTAACATACTCATTCTCTGTGGCTGAAGACAAGTACCTACAGGAGTATGCTATCTAACTGCCAAGCTGAATGAAGCTTTAAAAAACAAAGGAAAAATCCTAATGAACTGTATAAATCTACTTTCTCTTTAGAAATGACTAATAATGATATTTAAACAAGATTTTCATTTTAAGTACCAGATGCTGAGCTCAAAGCTTCTTACATAGCTAAAGACATTGGATCAAAAGAAGATTCTTGCTTTACTAATGATTAATAATCTCAGCTGATCTGATTGGTATCTTGCGAATTTGGCATAGCCTTTTGAGCGGCTGCCTAACATCTCCATGGCTTGTCTCCCTGCAGTCTTTGACCAAGAAAAACAATTTTACTAATCCTAGCTCCAATTAGCCCTGCACTGATCAAATCACAGAAGTACAGGGAGAGATTTCAAGAGATTATGTAGACCGTTCTCCTACCCTGAAACACAGGCAGTATACACAGTCCGTTTTAAGCTGGTTTTACTAACATGTTTTTAGAAACATCTAATGAAAAAGTTCCATGCTACGTTGCTAAGCTGTTTTAGTGTTAACAGTTAAAAATTGCTTCCTGATGCACAGCTGAAACACCATTTATTTCACACAGTGTAGATTTCTTTTCTTTCACCAAGTGGAAGTGAAGAAGAAATTGATCCCTGTCTCCTGTATAATCAACTTACAAATGCTTGTGGAAGACTGTTGCCATTTCAATGATTTTGAGGTCTTCCCTTCGTTCTGTGCTTTCCCAATAGGACCTTTTGTACTTGGGCACTAGGGACTGTTCACCAACATAGAAATTCCTCTCTATGGCCTCATGTCATCTGAAAACATGTCCCCAACTGCACAGTAGTCTGTTTTCCTTTACGTTTATTGATGAATTTCACATCCTATGTGTAAGCAGAGTTAGTGAAGTTACACATTTTTGAGTGAGAAATTTGATGATTGGAGTAAATACAAAAGCAGGCTTTATCACTAGCTGTCATAGAGCTTCTGCCAACACAACTACTGATTGGCAGACAGTGGGGGTTTTGTTTGTTTGTTTTAAAATAAATTATTTTTAGGAACACTGGTTCCTGTGATATGAGGCTTATCTGAATGTTTCTTTTCTATTTTCAGCATTATGGAGTTACATTTGTTGTCTTTTGTATGAATTATATAGCTGTTACTTTATTAAAATGCCTATGTGGTGTAAATTTTTAAAATAATTTTTCTAAGGGCCAAAATATCTTTTGAGTTTGAAACTCAGGATTGATTTATCTTGAAATTGGAAGTTAAGCTTTCTGTTGACTTCCACAGTTAGTAGATGTGAAGTCTCTGTGGTAAGCATGCTGCATAACTTTCGTGTAGTGGTATTCTCAGTGGTCATACAAGAGAATGATAAATGGTTTTTCATTTGAAAAATAGGCCTCTAATATACACTTCAGGAGAGGAACATGATGCCATTTCGGGATTTTGACAATCTCTTCCTCTCTGATGTCTCTAGTTTCTTCTGGCTGCATTTAAGGACTTTCCAATGATTTCACTCAGATATAAATATTCTCTACTATTTTTGTGGCATGAACCTGAATAAGTTCTCTCTTTTTGTATTTACTGTTTTTTTTTTTTCCTTCTTCCTTCTGAAATTATGTCATGTGCTTTCCAGAGTTGGTATAGATAAGAGAGAAAATTTCCGTCTTGGCATTGCTCTTGGTTCTGTGAAGTGCTGGCTCAAGCTTGTGTTTTTATACATGGATATTGAAAGTAAATGATAACTGTCTGATACTTCTTGCCAGTTATGTCAGAAAGAAAAATATCAGATATCATGCACTTCCCAAGCATAACCTTATTCTTCAATCACTTTTTTGTTGCCTGCTGAATGATCATACAATTCTCTGTGCTTTCTCCAGACAGCAGGAAAACCTGCCCAAAATTTGTCAGTTGATCCTATTGTTTTGATCGAGGAAGTAAATACCTGTTCAGACTAGGTGAAAGCCACTCAGCAAACTGATTATCAGCATGATGTTTCTTCTTATTATGGATATTATGTTACAGTGGCATCTCATAAGCTACCTGTGAAAAAAGAAGTCAGATGTGAAAGAAGTAGGCAAATGTCTTTTCAGCAGGCAGCAGCTCTGAAAGGCATCACAAGCAAATCTTAGTATTGAAGAAAGTTTGTGACACTGTGGTGCTCATACAGAATAGGACTTCACACAGAATCCCGTGTGTTTCTAACACAGTCTGAAGCAAACCTACAGGGATAAAAGCCCCTGTGAAATATGTCCTGGACTCTTTCTGCCGGCAAGCATCAACACCAGCACTCTCTCCAGTCTCTCATGTTACGAAAACTAAGAAGCCTAGAGAAGTCCATTTGATTCTGTGGTATAAATCTGGTGTTTATATGTGTTACAGTGTTATGTCGTGGCCCTTATGACTGAGCTTCAGCTAGTGATTCTTCATTAAGACAAACTAGGGTCGATACCCAGCTCTGAATTTGTCTCCTGAGTTCCACTTGAGTCAAGTCCATTTCCCTCCTGAAGCAATGTTCTCTGACTGCTCTGTAGGTGTTTAAAGAGTTTTATATTGTCACAGTGATAGGAAACGTGCCTTTCGGATGGTCTCTCATAGTCCCTGCATAGGTTTTCATGACTGCTTAGCACATCGCATCATTTAATTACCAAGGACTTCCTGGTGAATTGTACTTTCACTTTGTACAGTGTACTTCTCTGCCAGCAAACAAAAAGCAGCATCTTTTGCTTCCTTCAGAAATTTGTCATTATCTAAAATGTGCCAGGTAACAGCCTGAATATTTTAAATCAGCTTACCTTTAGCATTATGCCTAGCTTCATCAACTAGGTTAGATGCCAAATTTTGTAGGTCAGTGTAAGAAAATTTTAGTCCCGGTAACTTCAATGTGTTGCAAATACACTAAGCAGTGCACATGAAAATAGTGTGCTGAAGTGCTAGCAGCAGAGAATAGGGTAACTTCCTGAGTATTTACACTCTTTTGCAGACTTTATTTGGTATATATAGGTCCTTTGCCGAAGGAAATTCATCACTACCATCATCCAGATGGGATTCTGCTTTCTAGTCACCCACTAGGATCTACACAGAGACAATTTTGCAGGAGGGAGCAAGGAAGTATTGTTGCCTGATTTAGAATAATTGTGATTATGGGAGGAATTTCAGTTTAGTGTGGATCCTGTAGCCTGGTCTCAAACTCCATTTTTCAAAGTCTATAGACTGGGCTACTTATGAGACAAATGAAGCAGTTTGGGCTTTTTATATATGCAGAAAACAATTAAAAGTTGTGTATGGAGTTCCAGCAGGCCTTCCTTCCAGGAAACCGGTCAAGAATGGAAATAGGTGGACTTCTGCTCTCCTACAGTAGGTCTACAATTATCACATTATCTTGAAGAACTGGAGTTACCATAGGATAGAAATCAGTTATTGATCTTCTCCTTTCAATGTTGAAGAAAGATCTTCCTTGAAAGAAGATACGAAAAGACTGTGTTAGGAACAGTGTTAATTTGGATCTGCATTTTTTTCCTTCTATTTTAATTTCAAACAGTTATATTTTATCAAGATTACTGTGTGAAGTGAATTTAATGTGAACAGGACCTAAAAAAACAGCTTAGCACTCCCTTGCCCCTTCCCCTTTCCCTTCTCTCTTTCTGTTCTCTGTGTTCATAATGTGTCTGCTCTGTAGAATGGTGCAATGCAATGTCATACTGGCAATGAAGAGTACACCAGCTTAGCAATGGATTTCATTGGTACTCCAGCTGTCTGGTCAGCTGCATATCAAATCGCATTAAAAGTATGAAATTCAGGGGTTTTTTTCTAAGCCGAGTTATTTGCTTAGGGTAAAGAAAAAGATTGAACTAGTTACAGGTGTCTAAAGTTACTATACCATTCATGATGCTTTTCAACTGTGAGAAAGTGTAATGTATGAGTTATTTCTTTACTTGCTTATCCAAGACTTAATTTGTGTTTTACCATTTTAGGCCCAAAAAGGAGAGCACAGGAGAACTGAGTGAGTCTGGAGCTTCTGTTGTCAAATATGGTCTTAAAGCAGAAAAAATCTTCATGCAGGTTCACTATTTGAAGGTGAGTGTTGTCAGATGATTTTTATTGGAATTGCTTTACTAATATGAGGAAGACTTATTTCTTCTAGACAACAGCAAATTCATAGCATGCTATTTATTTCTGGCTTAATTTCTTGCAGGGTTATTTCCTTCTGCGGTCTTTGGCAAGGACAATAGGAGAGGCTTCATACCTTGCATCTTTACGAAAATTTGTCCATAAGTTCCATGGGCAGCTTGTCCTTTCTCAGGTACTGTGCTTGGGGTTGTTTCTCAGTTTCTGAAAAATCAAATAACCTAACTGTTTGGTTTGACTGTCTAGATCACCACTTCAGGTTGTGGTGAAAAGAGAGGGGTAATTGTAACTCGGCAATTTTGGTGAAATTCTTATGAGCTAGAGGGCCAAACATTTTTTTCAGGATGATACATAAATCAGATGCCCTGCTAGTATCTGTACCCAATGGGTGATGTTATTTTTCTTTTAAACTTGATGCTTTGAAAGGTCAGTGTTCATAGGTGCTGATGTTCTTAAAGATAGGGTCATTTACCATACTGGAACTGTCTCCTGTAGTCTTTTAGCTCATGGGTTTTGATTGTGAGCAGTCAGGCTTTCCCCTGATACCTCTCTCTTTCTGGTAGAGAAGAAACTCAGAGTAGGAGTATAGCTGAAAGCTTCTATCAGTCACAGCAGTGCATCCATGTCGTGTCCCTGTCTTTATTCCTTCCTCTCGGCACGATGCTTCATTCAGTGCTTCTAACTTCACAGTCCTATGAGGACAGTGTCTTTCTCACTAAGCCAGAGAGTGATATCCCCATCACTCTGGGACGTTGCACCCACCTGTATTACGGTAGTCCTGTCACAGCCTCTGTATAGGTTTCCTCCTCATAGTCCATACTCCCATGCTTTCTAAAGCGTTCTGTTACTGAAGTATTAATCTACAAGGGATGTTTACAATGTGCTGCCTCTTCCTTTCAGCACCCTTTCTCTGACAGTGATACCATGCAGTGGCAGCCCGCTCTGTAGAGCAGATGTTCTCACAGAACAGTATTTCTTCCTGGATTGGTGAAAAAAATAATGTTGTAAAAAAAATAATGTGAATTGCAAATCAGAATCTGCCCTCCCCAAGTCCAACTGCATAGCTTAATCACTTCAACTACAGACTTAGTTCGTTCTCTTCCTGGCATAAATGGTGTATAATTATTCCATGTAAAGAAGAACAACTTCAAAATAAAAGATTGAGCAAGAAGTCACAACACAGTATAGAGTACCTGTAACCACTGGCTGTAGCATTGAAAGGGGGACTGTCTTGTCCTCCAGTGTTTTGTTTCTGAAATCAATTTATTTGCTGAAGTCTGTCTTTTCTAGAGTCACCATTGAAAACTCTGAGGGGATTCGTAGTGGTGATAAATGTCTCCTTGCAACGCAGAGTAAGGGCCTCTGATTCTGAGGGAATGGCATCTAACAGTTTCCCGTTTCTTCCAGCCATGGTGGTTATTTGCTGGTGTGCTTGTTGTTTTGAATCTCACTCTTATGGAGGGAGACGTAGGCCCATTATCTTACAAACAGCTCACAGACCTGAAGATTCTTTCATACGTGAAGTCAACCAGAAGCTGGGCATAGTAGCTCTCCTGCAGCCGCTCTGGCCCGTGGAGGAACATTTGGGGTGTTAAGGTAGTTAATTTTTCCACTGCTGCAGCTGCTTCCTGTCCCACGTAACTGAGAACCTGAGCAGTTATGTTTGGCATAGTGTGGAAAATGCCAGTAACTATATGAGCCTTGTCTACATTCTGGTGTCCAAAATCATAAATATGACGCTTTGCGATTACACAGCTGGAAACTTTTTCAAAATTGCAGAAATCATGAAACCACTAAACCCAAGAAGCAGCCCAGTGTTTTAATCTGGTGGTAAGAAGGGCGTTCACGTTTTGGCGAGAAGAAGTTAGCTTGTTGCTCCTGGTTGATGTGAGGTGAGTTATGTGACTAGACTGTTTAAACACTGCAAAATGTCTTATCACATTATACTGTTAGTCATGATAGCTAGATTGCATTGCAGTTGAACTACCCATCAGCTAGAGACTTCTCCCTTTGTCCAGCACGCTGCTATGAAATGTCAGTTTGCAACTTACCTAACTCCAACCTCAAGCTGTGAAATACTACATACTGTTTCTGCACCCAGAAACCACCATTTTGGTTATTGGTGTTAAAAAAAAAGAAAAAAATCATTCAATGTTTATAATTTTTAAAGCACGAGTAAGTGATGCTTTATTTTAGGTTTCTTGGGCTACTTTTTATTTTAATATATGCCGTATATCCCTAGCTATGTGTTCAATGTAGGTGAAAAAAAGATACTTCATTTGAAATACTTGATTTGGTGAAGAAAGAGCTGTATAGTATATAACTTCTGTTGTGTGGGTTTTGTTCTTTTGCCCTGTTTCACAGTAGCCTAAATCCATCTCTCACTGAAGTTGCTGGGAAGAGAATTTTAACATCATCCTGTTGTTTGGTCACTATGTTAAAAACGCCAAGGGAATAGGGCTGTATCCAAATGCAAACGCATTTACTTTCTTTGTAAGAAAACTTAAAGATTGTGTTTATGTCAGCATCTGGAACAGGTAGGTAATGAATCACAGCAGGACCTGCAAATGCAGGAACAACAAAGTCAAATTAGTACAAAGTTTATTATTCAGGTTCCTTCTTCAACAAACATGCTGCCAGTGTTTAAATTAATACAAGATTTAAAATAAATAGAGGTGCAAACGGTAGGTTTAAATATCATAGTGTTGTACCTTCGCCTTGTCCAAAATAATTGTAAAAGTTCCCACCTTCAGGAATTGTGGGGATGAGGGAAAGTAAAACCAGTGAAGATAATTGCCTGTGTTCTAAATACTAGTCTTGTTTTCAGTGGTGGTTGTAGTATTTTTCCTAGATGGGAGCTGCAGGTGCAAGGAAATGACTTAAGATGTGAAACATTAATCAGTTTGCCTTTTTCCTTCATTTTGCTTGTGTGCTCAGTATGTTTTTAATAGTAGGTTTTGTTTATTTTAGTTAGGCTAGCAACAGCCGAGTAAAGCAAGTCTGGAATCTTTGAGAAGGATTTAAAAAAATCTTCCATTTTTCTTTCTGTGAGAGAATTCACATACTAAGTGCGTTGAATGAACTTTTAAAATGATGAATGGAGTGTTAGTGACCATAAATAACTAGAAAGAGTACAAGCTGCTGATGTTCCTCACACAGTTAAAGCTGTTGTTCAGTTTGATACTGAAATAAGACCTTGGGAATTGAATTGTTTGCAGACTTTAATTTTTATGTAGTTCTCTCTGCTGTAATAATAACCTAAGGTCTGTAGCATTCATCCATCTGACAGAGTTATAATTTGCTATGGTAAAATGACAGTCAAGGAGGCAGCACCTCAAAAAAATGTGATTTATTTACCTTATTCTTCAAAATTTTAAAGACGGATGTATGGACCCGAGCCCACTGCGTGTGTACCTATACCAACGTGTTCCTGCACACCGATTTTCATGGGCGCATACCATTATCGTCATTTTATAATACCGGTATCTGCAGACGCAAACGGCCGTTCAACTACCAATCAGCTTGTAGAACTCTTGTAACTAGAATTCTAAGTCTAAGCAAGTGGCGCACGTGCCTTTTGGTAAGATAAAGAATCTGTTATTTGGATGAAAGTTTAACTAAAGATTTGTCTGGGCAGTTTGGCCCCGCCTGTTCCATGCTTACTGCCCTGTAAGCTTGAGCAAACAACTGTTGACGTGTCCACGGTGTGGACTCTGGCACTGTCCTATCCACAGCAGCCTCTAGGGTAGATGTCCTTGCTTTCTACGCTGTCCTGTGCTTTGAAAACAGAAATAGATTGGTCAGTTTTGCTCAGATTCAGTTAGTTTCCTGCTCCAGCTCTTGCGTAAATGAACATATTGCTGCTTTTTTGTTAACTGTGCGCCATGCAGCCTTCTTTCACTTTACTTACGTGTAGGTGTGTGAGACAACCTTTAATGGCTACCTGATCACAGTCCTTTTTTTTTCCCAAAGACCTTTCATTCATTTATGTTTAATGTGTTGCACTCACATGAAGCAGCTGCTTGCTGTTTTCTTCTTTGTTCATTGTTCGTAGCCACTTTATTTACCATGCAGTATGCTTTTCTAACTGTTCAGCTTTTTAATAATAAAAAAGACTGCTTCACTAGCTCAGACATTTTAACCTGAGCTTAACTCAGTGTAAAATGTGTTGATCAGTTAATTACATTGCACATTTTGACAGCCCACTGCGTATATAGAAATCTGACTAGCTTTAGGCTATATCCATTTCAGTACACGTATCTTGAAAGAAGGAAGGTATGAAATGCTGTGATTGAAGTATAAGCAAGACTAAGTTAGTAAAAGTCATTAACGTGGTATAAAGCAAATTTTTTTTTGGTCATAAAACTTCCTTTTTCCTTTTTCTGATATACTTTTTTCATAATTATACAAGATAAACTGTGTATTTTAAAGGACAGAAAGATCAGAATGAAGCAGGGCTAGAAATGGAACTGAAGAAGGAAACAGAGCACAAGTGAAGCTAAGAGGAGTCCAGATGTTTTAAAATCATGTATAATACAGCTGAGTGATTAAAAAGTCAGTTAGTGTGTCACACATTTAATGTTCAACGGTATAGTTGTATTAAAAATATATCTTTCAGTATAATTTATCTCAAGTATAAAGATCTTAAAAGAATCAGTAAGTGTTATACATGTAATTGTCTCCATAAGGAAACTAAAAAAGTCTTGGACTTTTCTGATAGAGTGCACAAATCCTTCTCATAGCTGCTGAACTTACTGAGTCTTGAGCCTTAGTCTTCAGCTGTGGAGTATCTTTTTGCACTTCCACTTGTATTACAATAGTCTCTCGCTTCTCCGCTGACCTCGTTTTTTGCACTTGCTTAGCTTCCATTTAGCATCAAGCTTAATATTACGTGGTAGCTTGTTACGCAATATCATTTGATAGGAAAAAAGATACACTCTTTAAATCTGACTAGAGCAATCTGACAAGGGACCGCTCTCAAAGCATGTGGGTTTTATTAGTGCTGAATCACAGCTCCAGCTTTCGTTTGATTTAGTGAGATGTATTTTGAGTAATCAGAGTCAAATGCGTCTTAAGTGATTTTCTGCTGGGTAGTCTTGAAGAGAAGTCCAAGGAAGGACTGAGGGCTCTGTGTAGCCATTGGTATGTAACAGATCTAGTTCCTTATTTTTTTCTTTTTATGTGTGTTCTTCCATGTTTTTACATGTAGAATAGAAGGAATCTGCGTTTAATCCAAATTTTTAGGTGGTGGAATATTTAGTATTTTTAGTGGACAGTGAGAATTTGCTTAACTTCTGAAGAAATTAAAAACTTTCAAGTGGCTCTGGTGTCAAAGCTTTAGGAGGAGGTGTGTTCAAGCTGCATGCCATCACTTCCCTGCCTGAGGTCCAATTTGAACCTTCCAGTCAATAAGGTAAGGAGGCCTGCCAATGCTTTGTTCAGTGGGAATCGACATACTTTTCCAACTTATCTGGTCCCTGAATTGACCAGAAGTATTTTGACATGTGTGAAGATGTTTTTTGTGAAAGACTTGGAGCTCTGGCAGAAACCCTTTTGGAAATACAGCTGGGGTGATTTTTTACTTGCTTCCCTACAGTTATTCTCACTGTACCTAAGAGGACAAATTCAGCCTTGTTAGTATGGACAGTTTACTGTCCATTGGTTAGTGTGCAAGCACTGGACTGTGAATTCGGGCAGCTCAGGCAGGGATAGCTTCTGCTGCTGTGCCACACAGGGAAAATGACCTGGTCGAAGAAATGTCAGGGGTGCTGATATCACCTTAAACATCCACAAGAACATTTATTAGAATCTTTTTCAGATCCTCTTCTGTGCTATGTTTTCTTTCTTGCCACAATAGTTGGTCATTTGTCTTCAGGGAATTGCTAGTGATCTAAATGTAGTTCATTGGCACAGGATAAAAGGGCAATAAATTCTGCTTTTGCCTGGAGCTAGTCAGTGACTCCGTCACCTGCGTCTTAAACTGTTAAGTTGTCTGGCTAATGGTTGTACCTGTAAATAGAATATATAGTTGGAGAATCTCGCTTAGTCTTGGTAGGAAGTTTTTGTCTTTGGAGGGGCTTTGTGGGTTTTTTACCAAAACCCCAAAAGAAGGAGTTCAACATGTTACTGATTTTGTTAAATAAAAGCCAGGAAGATGAACGGGGAGGTGCTCATTGTTTACTTTTCCACCCAAAAGGGACAAAGTATCTTTTAGCATTTAGTTATGTCATTTACAAACTGCATAACTGATAGGAATAGTTTAAGTGGGTAATTTCTGTAAGTAGCTGGATGTAAGTGTATGTGGAGTTTATTTGTTGTCAAGTGACTATCCTTTTAGATGTATCACTTTTAGTCATGAAATCTCCATTGCTCTTATGCACTCCATTTATATCTCAGTTAGAGAATTTAACTATAAGTATTGTTGGTATTTGAGTACTTGAAATATTTGAGTACTTGAGATTTGAGTTTTCATAATGAGGATAAAATTTATCTTTTAATACTCAGTGTTCTTTATTTAATATCAACATGTGTGATCAGAGAGAGGTACTTGTGTGGTGCCCCAAAACAGTTCCAGTGTAGAAACATGCAGGTCATTGCTCAAGACAAGAACTGGAATATTAATATAGCATCTTTAGTCATGAAATAAAAGATCCTCTACACCCAGATCTGACTAGCTGCTGGCTTAAGTAGCCTTCATTCCTAGGGTTCTCAAAATTACTTCTTTCAACCTACTTCTCAGTCATCAGGTCCCCATTCTTCTTTGACTTTGACTCAGACATGCGACATGCATTAACAATGCAGAGAAAGCTCTGTGATCTCAATTCACAGTCTGTATCTAGATTCGATCGGCTCAGCAGCCCAAAGGTGTGATTAAAATTGTTGGCTTCAGTCTGGACCTCGGTAAGAACAGACAAGGGTGTTTAGCGAATTTAACTATGAGGATCTAGCAAATCCTTAGCAGACATGTGTGAACTCAGTTTCAAAGACTTTTTCAGTTTAGCCAAATGTCCATAAAATACCACAAACTGCAGAATAAAAGTTTCTTTATATAGGGAAAAGTTGTTTTCTAGCATCTGAGTTTCCAGCCATGGAGAACAACAGGAGTATGCAAGAGTATGTAGGAAAGTGAGATTATTTAATCATATGAATATGGGCCAGTCTGTTAATAATGTAGCATTGTAGTGGCATGTGATTTCTAACTCGTATTATCTTTCTGGCTTCATTGAATTACTTGCAATAAAGACAAAACCCAAACTATAATTTCTTTTATTATTTGACTCCATATTTGTTTATATTACTTGTCAACGGCAAGTCCTTGCTTGAAAGTGTAAAGTCACTAGAACTTCTTAAAATCAAAGCTTAAAAACCCCCTCCATTATTCCCTAACTTTTCTCATGGACAGCTCTGAACCCTTGCATTTGGAGGGGAAGAAAAAAAATAGCCTGAGGAAAAAAATGTAATTCGAGATGGTTAAAAGTTTGGCAAAATTATAAGCAACTGAAAAGTCAGACCTATAATGGGATGTGTTATGTAGACGTGATAATAGGCAAATGTTAAAAGCCATGCAAATACGAGGAAAGTGGTAATTTGTTTTCCTACTGTGTTTTGGAGCATCAAAATAGAAGCAGTTAAAATAAGATGGAATAGATTAATCCTTATTTTAAGAAAGTGTATAGGATGATGGTTACTCCTTATTCTTAATAGATGTTTGGAAAAATGAAGACAGCTTTAATCACAAAGGTGTTTAATTTCATAGTATGGTATATAGAATATAAAAACACCAGAGGTATTTTCGAGTGTACTGTGAGATTGTTTTTAAGAAGTTGATGCAATCCAGTCAGGGAATCGGGCTGCATTAATGTACACAGAGACAGTGCAAGTCGTGTCAAGTGTGACCACTTTGGTATTACTTTTCACACACTTTTGAAACAACTCTGATGATGATCTTTTAATATTCTTTATTTCCACGTAAGCTTATTCTGTATCTCCAGCAAAGCTTCCACAAACGGAAGAAGACAGTAGAACTTAGAGAAAAATGCTACAGGACTGCTAGTAGTCGTATGAAATAAGGGGATTTCACACTTTATTATAATCATGTCAGCAATATACTGTAGTTAGGACAGAACGACTCCTGGCACAGTTAATGATGGCATCTTGTCGCAGCAACGCTGAGCCTGGCACTGTCTAATTTACCTTTTGCCATAAACAAATTTTGTAGCCACTGCAGCATAGCCGGAATAGCACTTGTACTCTAAAGTAGGAAGGCTTAACTGTGTTACCAGTAGTTTCAACTGTGGAACTGCTCTTTCCTTGATTCCCTGACAATGCCATGCACAGACAGAGAGACAGCGTCTTTGCTGAATGCTATGACAAGGTCCCTAAATAGAAGTTTTCTGCCTTGTTGGAAACATTCTTCAAGACTTTAGAGAGCAAGTACTTGCAATCAGAAGTCAGCCTGCATTTGAATATCGCAGTGAGGAACATCATTAGCCTATGAAACTTGTCTCCACAAAGATTATTATTAGTATTGCTTTATGAAATGGAATATAAATGAATAATTTATATTAATAAATCCTCTTACGAGATTGTTCAGAGGAGTGCATTCTGTCAAAGTGACAGTCATTAAAATTAGGTCTTGTATAGCATGGGGTGCCAGAGAACCTTTGAGTGATGTTAGGTGTAACTTTCTAAAGAGGGCTTATCAGACTGTTAAAAGTGAGGATGACAGTAGTACTGTTCCATTGGCATTTCGCCTTCTTCGTAAATCTATGAAAGAAATTCTAGCTGCCTTTTCTTTGAAGAATTTGGTCCTTAGTTGGTGTGGTTGGCAGCAACATTGTGAATTTTGTCACAGAATGAGGAGTGGAGGTGATCTTCCAATCAGATACATGTATTAAGGAAAAAAAAAGCCATATGTTGTTATATAATTAAAGACAGTGTGATATCTCATAAGCATGGTGGAGAGAGCATAAACACCCTTAATTCTGGTGTTTCTTAGCCTTTGAGTATGTGGATCTGTCAGCCTTTAACAGTTTTAAATATAGTTTGTGACTTGTATTACAGATTAAGTAAAAATGGTAATGATGTGGGATTGTGTTAAAATAGCATGCTCTTTAAGCCCGTTTTCTTTCAATATTGACACTTTTTGCTTGAGTGGGTTAGAATTCTGACAAATATAACCTATGTCATATAAATAACTGAGCAGTATATCACCATAGTGAATATACAAACATCTTTCTTACCATTCTGTTATCTGCAGTCTTTAAAACTCCATTGCTCACCAGCACTGCAGAGACAGAGTTACAGAGTCCTCATAAACATACTAACCGTGGCACTTTGTTCATTTTCCAGGATTTTCTTTGCATGCTGTTGGAAGACATCCCTGAACAAAAACAGTAAGTCAGAATGAAGGCTAGAAAAGTGAAACAGGAAAGTAGAAATCAGACTAAAATCAGCTGTGCTAGCCAGAAAGAGTAGGATTTCATTTGGTATTGTTCTACTTGTTTTTTTCAAGTGTGTATATCTTTCTCTGAAAATTCTCTTACATATATACACAAAAAATATGAGACTCGCCGTGTTATTGCTATCCCATGCTCCCCCCAGGCAGGCCTTTGGCTTGCATGTGAGGGCAGCAGTGAGGTCCTGTGTCCACTATGCAATCATAAGTGCCAGGCACAGCTGCCTGCTCAAATTAATCTGTGATGCTCCTGCCAGATGCTTTTTGGCTCATGGCACCCCTGCAGCTAGGAGGCCAGAGCTTTGCCGTGGATCTGGGAAACCAGAGAGGATGAATTTTTCTCAGGCAGTAGTCTGGTGCCATCCCATCCCTGTCATATAGCGTGCCAAGTGGGGAAGGATGGAACACGCTAATAGAAATCCAGCGTTAATTGCCTGACATGTCCGTCAAAATCCTCCTGCATCTGACTGTGACTGGCTGAAATGATACAGCTAGTCTGTAGCACAGCTTTGAATCCACCCCTGCTTCTCCAGTGGTTTGTTCTGTCCTACTGCAGACTGTACTACTAATACAGGCTCTTCTGTAGTGGAGCTTTACGTATTATAGTTTTTAAAAATTATGTTATCACTTGAAAATGCAGTTTTGGGGAGCAGAATTCCAAAAGTCTTCATAATCTGGGTGAGTAGTTTAGGAAAAAACCGAGGAAGATATTAATAAAATTAAAATGTTTTTTTAGTGGCCTTTTTCTGTTCTTAGGAGGTGCTGAACAGAAAGCTAGTTATCATTGAGATAATTTGTTTTACAGCATCGTGAGTTTGGGTGGTATTACATTTTCCAATGATGTACCGTAGGATGGTATTTTGTTTGTATCATTAGGTATAGGTTTCCAGCCCAAAAATAATCACATGGAATATATGGGAAAGCAGATTATTGAATGGCATGATTATACATTGATTTGTTAATAAAATCTCTGTTTTCCTTCCTTTTTCCACTTGTGTTTCTCTGAAGGCCAAACCCAGTGCAAAATGTTATTTGAATAAGCATCTGATTTTACACCTATAAACACGCCAAAATATGTAAACTTTCAGTGAGACTAATGCAAAAGAAGTATGTCGCCATTTGCATTGCACTCCAGAATGTATGAGCAAAATTTCAGATCTGTGGTAATTCATTTTACAATCAGACTTACGGTATATCTGCATCTACCTACGGCCAAATTTACCCTGGGTACAGATATCAACAGGA
>NW_010427330.1:0-20379 GCF_000710305.1 Buceros rhinoceros silvestris | reverse complement strand
AGGAATGCCAAGAATATTCCAACACCTGAATATACAGAAGGCCTTTATTTCTTGCCTGCTGCAAAGATTTTCTTTCTTCATTCTTGTATGTATTCTGTTTCTAGTACACAAATAGTAGCCTGAGGTAAAAGTGAAGGGAGGAAGGATAAAAATGAAATATTTTTAGAGATCATCAGCTGATGATCGCTTTTTTGCACAAAGTTGCAGTCATAGGACTGAAATGCATTTCAATATTAGAGCAACAATATCCTTTGTGACACACAAGACCTCCCAGATTGTGCAATTCTACCAAGTAAAATTTTAATGTTTAAACTAAATGCTTCCTGCTTGAAAATATTAAGCACTCTAACTAACTGGAGTTTGTAGTGTAATGTAATTAAAAAAAAAAAAAGGAAAAAAAGAGAAATTGGTGATGGGGAATCAAGCCAAATCCTGCTCTCAGCTGTGGCAACAGAAGCAAACTAGTGTAGCTAAGAGCAGAATTTGGCTTATGGGAGACTTTTGTAATGAGAACAGCAATAACATTGGCAGAAAGCAATCATACAACAGTGTGGAAATTTTCTGTAATTATTACACTGGAGTAATGCAACATTAGCTTTCTGCTACAGCAGACCATCTCTAAAAGATTTTCACTTACAGTGCTTAATTCCATTAGTTTTTAGTTACAGGAGATCTTTTAGAACATTCCCAGCAATGACCAGGTCCATGATAGAGATGTAACTTCTTACGTGGCAGTCATTGATCTTTGCTGCCTTCTGCGCTAAGAGGAGGAGGGTTACATGACTAGCTTATAGGCTGCTTCACTTTCTGCTCTGACTCGATTTTAATGGCATGTTAGCTATAGGAAACCATTCTGCAAGGCAGGATGCTCCTGCTTGTGGACTGTGGCTGGTTACTGGCATCAGACAAGCTAGCACGACATTAGAATTTCCTAACGTGCCCTTAAAGCAAATTATTTCTATGTGAGAAGGGCTAACGGCAAGAATGACCTCTACCCATCCTTATCCTTCTCTGTATTCAAAGCCTTTTAAAATGTAACATGCACGGGCTATAGCCTCACATTGTCTTGGCCTTTCCGTAGGAAATCGACAATGCTTCTCACCTGTAATGGAGACATCGTATTTCCTCATAAATAATTTAAAACTTCACTACATTAAAAGGACACAAACTAAACCGAACAACAAAAAAACCCTCTTACGTGTCTGTAAATCGCAGTGCACTAGATTTGATAAAACACCCAGTGGCTCTGTCTCCCCAAGGCTTACACCCATAGTCTTTGCTGTAAATTGATCCTCTCCACATCTGCCTAACATGTGGCTGTACAAAGACTTGATGTTTTTAAGGCCCTGTGACAGAGGGTGAGTTTCCCCAGCCTCAGATAAATCAGTCTCTCAGCCACTTGAGCTTTTTATGATTGCAAATTTTTTTGAGCAGGTCGGTTCTGTTCTTTGGGGTTTTCTAGTGGTATTTTTTATTTAATTTCATTCAATGAAATAAACATGTACTAACAAAGTAAAATAAACATAACTAACAAAGCCATGGTTTTAAAAGTACATGATAGACAAACAAAAGCTTGTGTTACAGTTCTGCTGTTTGTACGGCTAGTAACTCAGGCTTGAGTAACCACATTTGGATGTCTTCATAAATCGTCAGTTAAGTACTAAATCAATGTTAAAATAATGCTGCAATTTCAAACTACTACAGGTATATGCCTCTTTCTTTCTATGTGCATTTTTTGTTACTCACATTGTCATGAACGTGGTGATTTTGTTTGAGACAAACAGCTGGTAGGCACCTAACTCTCAAAGCAAATAATGGGGAAAGATTTTTCCCAGTGTTTTTTGGTTCCTCCATTTTTCTGGTAAGCCAAAATACATATGCTGGACCAAACCCAAAGGAAATCTTATCCGCGGGAAGCTATGAGTAGTTGACAGAATCACCAATCTGAACCACCAACTAGTTGACTAGAGTCACTAGTCTTTGATTTGCTAAAACTATGTCTCTGTAATTAAATGGAATGCCTCAATTTGAAAATGGTTGATGTCTGTGAATGTATATATCCAGATGATGTGTTGAAGTATTCTCAGTTGGATATAGCAGACTTTTTGTCTTTCTTTGCCAATAAAAGAAAAAAAGTTGCACACTTTCATGTGTGCTGATCATTTGCTGCAATGTCTTATTCTGAAAGTGGTTTTTTTGCCTGGATTGAGGAATTAAGTGGGTTTATGTTAAAGTTTGTAGCATGCTTTGGGGCCTTGTGCAATGAAAACATGATACATCGACATCTTCTATAAACCTAATTTTTGAATTATCATTACTGTGGGTATTCTAAAGAGCTTGCTCTAAAGCATTGAATCTGGCCGTGAACGCGTGTTGGATCATTCCTAGGCTGGTCAGCTTATCGTCTAAACAAATAGACAAGAGATGAGATAATGGATGTAGGTGTTCTCATTTTACAGTAGAGAACTGTAGTAGAAAGCAATTGAAGAACCTGCCCAGCCCTGTAAGAGCTGTGTTACGGTGCTAATCAGTTGCACCCACCACAGTCCGACACAGGACCTCAGCCAGCCAGCCTTTCAGGAGATCACACACGCACCAGATTTAAGTCCTTACAGGTGCTTAACAGCAACATGAGCAGGTAGCAAGTGCCCTTGATGAATAGGAATGCTGTACTGAACTGCAGCCTCTACAAATACCAGGCCCTGCATCCCTTCTTTAGGACATTTGTTTTGAAATAGCAATCTGTCTGTGATTTTTGGGGGGGCTTGTTCTCTAGCTCAGCAAGTTAGTGGAAACCTCTCCAAGGCCTTCAGTATCAACTCTCAATACATTCAGAGTAGATCTTCTCAATAGTCTGTATATTTCTAACATACTGGCGAAAAAAATAGTGAATGCCTGTAAAGTGCTAAAAAAAGTTTCTTTTTTTGATGGGTGCCAAGAAGAATATTTGAAGTTGGAAAAAAAGAGGCACATGCAAGTCCAAAGAAGACTGCCTGTGGTCATAAGGCAGATGTTTGGCTGAAACTCAGGGTCCTGCAGGCAGAGAAGTGGCAGCGTTGTTGGTTTTGCCCATTTTGATAAAAATGTCAAAGTCTCAGAATAGGCTGAGCAGCTTACTAGTGGTGTTTCTGCCTGGATTAGCGTGGTGTCAGAACAGTGCAATTCCTCTCCATGTCATAAGCTCAATTCAAAGCCAGCGTTTTGAAATGAGCTGTCGTTGGCTTTAAAAGAAATAGAGGGTTTATTAAACAAAGGCACTACATAGCAAGCGTAGCACAGATTATTTTGCATAGATTTTTTCTCTCCTGAGGAAATCTTGCGCTTTAAGTTTAGTTTCTGGGGGGAAAAAAATAAAGGACAAACTGGTATTGTGAGGCCGTGCTTCTAATCTCTAGGTGAGACAAGTTAAATGCACAAATAAGGGTATTTTTCTCTAGCTGTTAGCTCTGCTTCAGCATTGGAATACAATAAGCTCCATTGGTATTGACTGATGCAGTAACAAATAAAAATTGTTATTCTGATTATGCTGCTTGAGGCAGAAAAAATGGTACAATCCACCTGATCTACCTTTGACTATATAAAATTTGGGAGTCCAGTTTTTAAACTGGTATTGTATGTGCTTTCTGCAGTAACCAGACAGAAATAAGTACACAAGAAAAAATTATCTTATGAAAGGAAGGTGAATTGACTGGCTGGCTTAAAAAACTTTCTCTCCATTCCCTGTGAAAGGGACTCAGCTAACTTACACTAGACACCAGTTTTTAGAGCACTGTAGTAAGGCGAAGATAATTATAGCCTGAAGGATATAACAGTCAAGTGCTCTAAAGTTAATAAAATTGCACAAGTAACAAGGTACTACTAAAAGCTGACCAAATTCAGATGTTTAGTAACTCATTCGAATGTAGAACACTATGCAGTTACAAGCACGGCGTATACATTCAGTTACATGTTGAAAATTGATTTCCATAGTGATCAGACATGCAGGATGGTAATTTCCTGAAAATTCAGAATCCTGGCTGAGTATAAATGCTTCTGCTGGACTGCTACAATTATTTGACCCACATGATAGAAGGGAAATTTTATTTGTCTGTGACAGTCTGTGATCTGCTAATGTTACAAAAGATACTTCAGCATTTCAGATTTAGTCATTGGGAAGAATTTTTTGTCTCTGTGGGAATTATTCTGCCTTCTGGGACCCTTTAGGTCACTTTAGTCAGGCTGAAATGTCTTCTCTTGTAAAGACACTGTTGAAGTAAAGTTTGGACCTAGATTATCTATCAGATATATTACCAGCAGCGAACAGTCTAGTGCTGTTTCACATTAAAGCCTCTGGCTTGCACCGTAAGATATGACTGATCAAAACCTGAAGAAAACTATTAACAGAAGATGAAAGCATCTATAAATGGCTTTATTGTCATTGTAATCTGAATGATCTTTAATGTGTAGCTTGGTCTGATTTTCAGTGTGATGCTGTAGCCTGTGTATGCAAGCATATCTTCATAGCTGAATGACGTAGGGCAGCATTTGTAAGGCGACACTTTCTTACATTTAAGGCACCTAGCATCTAGTTTTTGCCTTTGTAACAAAATTCCTGTGTACATTGGACAAGCTTATTAAGACTGGATTGGTTATTTTTTGCATATACTGTTAAATGTACTCAGTAAGAAGCCAGCTGACTGTTTCGATCAGGTTCTCCCACTCCTAACTGACATTGGCAGAAATCTATTCTGTTGGGTAGACCTGGTCGTTTTAATGGAGCTCCTTCAGAATACTGCTCAGAGTGAGTAGGGATGGCAGATCTCCCACCGCAGTGATTTGGAGTGGAGGTTGTAGCTGTTACTTCTACCTGAAAGGAATGCTAACACATAGTCCTGCTTGGAGGAGCTATGGATTGCTATGATCTTTAAACACACTGAAATTTTTACTCCATGAGTGTGTACAGGGTCATCCACTACCATATTTCCTGACTGCTTTTATGACTCCATAGGCTCTTTAAGCCTTAGTTTTCTCATTTGCGTGTCAGGCACAACAGTGATTGATCTCCCTCCCACTGGCTTAGCAAAAGTTAATATTGCAAGGTGTTTAAAACTCGCTCAGTAAAAATGACTGATGTATTCATTACAAATCTTTCTTAACCACAGATACAGTCCATAAACAAACCTTCTTTAGGGTCAGAATTTTGAGCACAGCTTTGTCAGGGGTTGGGAAAAAACCTCAGGCATGTCATTCAAACAAAAATTGTACTGGGTTGCTTGCCTTCCTGCTTCAGAGCTTCAAAATGGCTGTTCTTTTCATTAATGCTGTGTTGATTTGGGGTCTACATTATACACGTGAAGGTAGCTGCAAGTAATAGAATTAATCTTGCCAAGGCATTACCATGTGCAGGACCATGTACATCTATTCTGCTTCCCAGAATATTTACTTTTATTGAGGGCTCACTCAAATTCCTTTTTTAAGTACTGACATACTGCATGGAGAGTGTCTTTCCTTTTTTTTTTTTTAGTTGACTTCCCTGAAAGTTGGAAGTCTTCAGTCAGAGTTGAAGTAAATGCAACAGAAGTTGCTTACAAAGGTAAAAGAGGAAATATAATTTCTGGATTTGCAAATATTTCGGCATGTGGTTATTTCAGTCCCACACAGCTTGATCGTGACAAACTATTTCCTTCTGTTGAGGCTTCAGACTATTTTATGACTTCGCTGTCAGTGTTATCAGGATATAAAGAAAGTGCAGAAAAGAGGAAACTAAAATATGTTAGACACTTGGTAACTTTAAGTATTAATATCCATCAGTGCCTCTTAACACCCAAAATTTTAAGAAAGTTTGCATTTAGTTTCACTTTCTTTAGTATTTTATCTTTACATTTAGTCTGCATCTGTAATAAAACACTGAATATCTTCTTTGAATGTCTTCCGCTAAGTTTACTTGCCTGTGATTTTTTTTTCCTGTAAAAGAAAGAAAAATCCACTCAGCAAGATGTAGAGCACCTGTTCATACATGACATGTTTCACAAATGCCGTTTACCACCTTGCACTTTCTCTGTCTATCCTCATAAACACTGAATTTCCGTCTTTAATTTGCTGTCACCTCTGATGGTAATTTTTCATTAAAAATACAAGAATGTAGTGCCACTGCAGTACAACCAATACTTGGAACTCAGGATTAAATTAAATTTCAAGTGGAAAAATTTGTAGTTTTGTGTGTGTGTTCTTATTTTTTTATTTATTCATTTATTTCTAGATCTGGGTTAACTGTAGAAAGTATCTTCCAGAATTGGCTTGACACTTCGGGAATACCAAAGGTAAATACAAAATACCATTCCCAGTTCTTTTTTGAGTCTTGCATTTCTCTTTGCATTATATGTTTTTTAAATCATTACCTCAACTTACAACAGGTATATCTTTATATAAACAGTTTTGACAACAACTGCTTTCCACATCTTTATATGGATTTAGCTTTTATCAGCTGCAGGTTTTTGCTCCTACTTACTGTCTTAACAAACCTGCCAAAGGGCAAATCTTGCAAAAGTGATCCTATTGCTGAATATTGTAGTCATATGGCAGTATACTTTAGAGTACAGTGGTGGACTCTACTAAATGTAAGGAGCATTGTTCACAGTGTGTGAATTACTTGAAAGCCATACTGACAGCAGTAACCAAATGTTAAATTATTTGTGCTTTGATATTTTGTGAATGTTGTGACTTGCTCATGAATCTGCCACATGAGTAACATATTTCATTGGTGTTCCAGCCCTGTTGCGGTTGAGACTGGGCATTACTTTCTGCCTTTAATACGAAAAGCTTTCAATATTAATGTTTTAAATTCTGTGAACTGAAAATGCTTAGTTGTGTCTGTGCTATGTGGTGGCTCTGGTTATTTGTTTTGGTCCAGAACTGGGATTAGCTGACGAAAGACATCCATCCCAATATACACTTTCATAAAAAACCAGTTTTATACAAATTAAGTTTTTATTACACTTGAGTCCACTTGCTTGGGACTCAATTTCTAACTGATTTTCCCTAAGCTGGCATCTCCTAGGTTGTTTGGGAGGATTAGCTGACGAAAGACATCCATCCCAATATACACTTTCATAAAAAAACAGTTTTATACAAATTAAGTTTTTATTACACGCTTGGGACTCAATTTCTAACTGATTTTCCCTAAGCTGGCATCTCCTAGGTTGTTTGGGATTTATCTTACCTAGTGCTTCCATTTGTTTCCACTTTACATTAGCGAAAAAAAAAAAAAATTATAGGAGTTAGAATGATAAGTCTTGGTTTGTGTGTGCAGAAGTGAAGGTCCATACTTGGACAGTATGACTGAGGCCCCGAGGACTGAGCGTGTTTGCAGGTAGAATTGTCAAAATAGCTGGAGAGCTCAATACAATAAGCAGTTATCACTGAACCCGGGCTGTACTCAAACA
Organism: Buceros rhinoceros silvestris; assembly: GCF_000710305.1. Taxonomy (NCBI): domain Eukaryota; kingdom Metazoa; phylum Chordata; class Aves; order Bucerotiformes; family Bucerotidae; genus Buceros; species Buceros rhinoceros. Next base: position 12,958 of record NW_010427330.1, on the reverse strand, counting down.
CTGTGGTTGAGCTCTTCTCTTGACAGATTTAGAGGTGTGCATGTCCACTGTTCTCAGGATGCTGTAGAAGAAAGGATGCTGTCGGGAAGTTTTACCCTGAAATGAAAATATTCAGAGACTAGTATTTGAAGATGCTGCAAAATCAGGTGGAGTTTGTTTTTTGCTGTAAAAGTACTGAAAGTAAAATTGTCTTTAACATGAAGGGAGGAAAGGAAGGGACAGTAAGTACTACCATGCATCTCGATGGTCTGTCATTTCTTGAGGAAGGACCTTGATTTTATTGCTATGATTTGATCAAGGATTTGTTGCTAAAAAATTCAATATGTGTAGAACAGCTGCTTCAGGTGTAGAGGAGAAACAGATGTTGCGCAGCTGTAGTTGTTAAGGTGCTGAACTGGCTGTCTGAAATGGAAGTTTTCTGGGATTTTACTGACACATGTATCTTTGCTGTACCTTATCAGTGTCCCACAATCAACTCTAAAATCACAAATAAGGAAGATAGGAGCAGGCTAAAGAATTGAAAATTAATGTTAAACCCGATCTCCATTTTCCTGAGAACCATAAGTTGTTTAGAATGAATAGTGAGTAGTTTCATTATATCCTGCAAGTTTCTATTGGTTGTGTAAGCAAAACATGCAGCAAAAATATTTCCACAGCCAGAAGGCTTGTAAATCATTGTCAATTTTCTTCAAAGATTAAAGAGATTTCCCTGGTAGTTTGGCTGCTCTGTAAAAACATCAACAGGAATGGTGCTGATTTAGTATTCTGCTGCTTCTTAGCATCAGCGTGCTGACTTCCCTCTGTTTCTCTCTGCTCTCAATAACCTTTTTGATGATTTACCCTTGTTGCCTTCAGCAATTCTCAGGCTCTTAGGGGAACTAGTTTCCACTTCATTTGAAGAACTGGAGTTGTTATCGTTCAGTGAATAGGAAACCTTGTTTCCTTTGTCCATTATTAAATCATTTGGGGAGCCTTTCTTCCTGAAATCAAGACTATAGAGGTTGCTTAGTAGCTCCCAATACATTAGTATCTATAATCTAAATATGATTGTATTTACCAGCTACAGAACTATAAATCTGTACAGAGCTGATATTGAAACACCCTTACAAAGTATTTAATTCTGCAAACTAATTTGGCTAATATGATGAATCTGTGTGAAGGCACAGACCATCTTCTTGCATATATGTGAGCTACCTGCGTCATAAATGGCAGCCCACGAATGCCACACAACGGACTTACTCTCTATCATATGGGTTGCCAAAAGAGTGGACAAGGGTGTGTGTAGAGGAAGGTTTCTGTCAGCTCCTCTGGGCGAAGTCATACAGCTCAACCAGCCAGTCAGGAAGTGTGAGCACTCTCCATTGCATTTGACTACCTGTCTTGAGTACTGGACCAGCTGAAAAGCAGCTGGTGAATCTCTGCTCCAGAGATGTCCCAAAGGCGGAGAAGCAGCATCCTGTGTCCTGCATGGGATTACTATTTCTGCTTATCACCCTTACTTTACTGATTCTACTATAGAGTCCTGTAGCATGATAGTTAAAGTCACTCTTAATCCTGCAGCACCTGCTCTTAGAGGGCCAAAATGTATTTCTTAGTGGTTTAGTAGATACCTATGACAAATAACTTGACTGAGAATTTAAACATTTTAAATTTATAAATACTGTCTAAGACTTGACTGCATTTGGAGAGGAAGCTTCTTACTGGAGACACTATCCTCTGTAATTGGATTGGGAAATATGCATCATGCAGTCCATTCTGAAAGTCTCGTTGGAACATGGTTCCTCTATATCTCTCCCATATGAGAATGTTTATATTTTATAGTGGCTGTGGTTGTTTCTGTGGCATCTTTTATTGCTCAGAAGTTTTGCTCAGGAAATTAATGTCATCCATTTTCTATAAAGAAAATTCACCACTTGGTTCATATACAGCATTAGCTACCAAAGTTTTTTAAGAATTTTCCTCTGTGGTTATATCTCAATCTATCACCTGTATACAACTAGTACTTTCTAAAATTTCATAACAACATGGTCATTTGAAAACAGAATTGTTAGCCCACCGCTCTGTTCACTGTCTTCACAACAGTGTCTATCTTAAGGACACTAGAAGGATACCTATGCAAAAGATGGGTGAGGGTAAATACTTTCCACTCCCCACACTGCTGAAGCAACGTTAATTACCACCTTCCTTACAGTAGAGGAATTAGCATTTTGTATTCTTTACAGTGGTATCTGTCTGTCTGAATACTCTGTACTCCTTTACCTGTGCTTTGTTATATTTACTGTTCCAAATACTGACTCCATGTCTGTCCAGGGAACTGCATATATATATAATTCTTTATACTTGGAACTTATAGATATTGAAACTTCAATATTTGTGAATTTCTATTACCTTTTCACTCTTGGAAAAGTCATTTGGTCTTTCCTAAATATTGGGCTAGGTTCCAGACACATGTACATACCAGCAGTAATCGAGAATACCTTAACGTAAGGGAGTCATACTGATAAAAACAGAATGTGGCCTATTGCCATGGGAAAGTGATTCTGTGTGCCAAGTTATGGTTCCAGATTTGGTATTTTCTAAAACGTTAAAGGTTAATGTTGTAAAAAAGGGTATGTGGTAATGCCTACCCTACATGGAAGAGGGCTACAGCACTCACAACTCAGTGGTTGTCTTGAGGCTTGCTGTGCAGGAAGCTTTCCTCTGTTTTTATCAGTATGACTCCCTTACCAAGTGACTCATGCACAAACCAATAAGGAACATAAGAGATGAAAATCAAGCATTTCTGAAATACAAGCTTTTATGAGGACTTCTTTTTCTGGGAACACATCGTGGTGGTGCTAATGAAGTGAAGCATATTGCATTGTTGAAAATACCCTTTATCAAATCAAACAACCTGCACTATGTTCTTCTGTCTCAGAGGTGACTCACCAAGGGATTAGAGCAACTTTTCACCATGTGCAAGTAGTAGTGACTTAACACCTCTAACTTTAGTCACTGAGTTAAGCTGGCAAGGAGTAGATTCAGAACAAAATATCATTTAGAGAAGGAAAACACCTATGAAATCACTTAAGTCCACCTCATCCCTGCTGAAGATGATTTTTCTCTGAAGTACAGTTTCTATTGTACCTTTCAGTTTATGTAATGTTTAATTAGAGCCTAAGATGAAAAGACCATATGCTTCTTGAGGAAGATTTTCTCAGTTCTGCACAGACTTGGCTTTGTGTTTTATTACACAGTTACTCTTACCTGAATTTCTTATTCTACCCTAGATAATTAACTTTTCTAAAGTGTAAACCTTAAAATCTTTCTCCATTTTGAACTCCTATATACACTGTTTAATTAAGGAGTAGACCAATAAACATCTCATAAAGTCCTATATGAACTTTTTTATCTCATTTTAGTTTCACAACCGTTTCTTTTGCCTCTGAAACTACATCGTTTCATAACATACTAATATTTAACTGATAAACTTACTATCTTGAATATTCTTTGGGTGTATTATTTCATTTGGTACCTTGTGTTACAAAAATTTTCTTCTCCAGATTCACTCTTTATTAAAAAAAAAGGGGGCGGGGGAGGTTAAAAAAAGAGAATAGTTGGCCTGTTTTTTCATAATGTGTAATTACTGACATATCCTACAATTCTTATGTGATGACACAGCTGCAGGCAGTAGGATAAACACACCTCAAAATTATGAACAAAATGCAAGAGGTGATAGCACCGACCTGGGACTTCTCCTAGTCTCTTTTGCTACTTCATCATTCTGTTAAAGCTTAATTCTTACCCTCCTTAAAGAGTACTTCCTGATTAAAGCTGGCACTGCCAGGTGCTTCTGAGTATGTACAGCCTATAGTGTGTGTTGCAAGAATACTGCTCCATGCTTTCTAATTCTGAATGAACGCTGGAGTATAGCCTTCTGTTACAATACTAAGAATTCTGCTGTTCAAAAAGAATTTTTTTTCCTTTCTGCACTGTTCTTTGTTCCTGTGGTAGAGCAGTGGCTTAAGCTCCATCTTCTAATGTTATTTGTAAATCATCTACATTTCTGGAAGTACACAATCAAAAGACATCTCCCAAGTGGTGAATATTCATTTATTCATAGTATTTCTGGGTTTGTTTGTGTATGACTGGCTCTTGGATTGTCCTACTTGAAGAAGAAATGGATTGAAAAGGAAGCTCACAGCAAAGCCATTTAAAAAATTGAACTGAAACATAATTTCTAAAGGCTTCTAAATCAATGCAAGTGATGTATTTCTGAGGTTTCATAAATTTAGGAAGATGTTACAGCAGCAGCTCAGGTAGTTAATATGATTTCTGATAAAGCAGTCTGTCATTAAGAACGTTGCTGGCTTTTGCCCCAGTTATGAGCTCTGTAGATGTCCTGTTTCCTTTTACTAAGACAAAAATACAGATGAAGGGATAGCTCTGCAAAAGAAGGCATCGCAGGGTAGCAGTTATGGTCAATTCTAACAAACCAACCACATTCAAACATTTTAAAAACAATGCTCTTACTAAACTTCTGAATTATCTTTAGCAGTTTTACAGAGGGTACTGGAAAATGTTTAGAGCAGAAAAATCACTGGAGTGTAACTTAAGGCTTGGGTTTGTTAACACTTGATATTTCTTGTCATTGCTAGTCATGCCTTATCTTGCAGTTTTTCTGTCTGGATATACATAGTAACTGCATGTTGGTGGATGGCAACACTGAGACAGTAAACAAGTAAAATCCTTATTGTTTGTTACGATACAGTAAATGTGTAGGCATTGGCAGTGAGAATCACCAGTTAGGTGGGAAAACATCATTCAAGCTTGTGACTAGGGGGAAAAAAATTGGAATAGGTTATGAAGAGGTATAATTTTCTTACTTATTTAATAACAGTGACTCTTTTAGATTAATTTCAAAGTTGGTGTTAAGTATTACTCAGAAGAATAATGTGCTCTGCTTAAATACTGAATTTTGCTAGTTACCCTTTGATTTTTTTGTGTGTGAATATAGACACTTTTGTGTGTATTTTAACATGAATGCAGAGGATATAACTGATTTGATAGTTGAATTCTAATGAGTTGAAATTTGAGAAATAATCTGAAGAAGGCATAACTGCTACTTTAAGATAAGTGCTTATTCTTGTATGTGGAAAACATACTTTGAATAGGCACCTCCCCTCAAGAAAAAAAGGTATTATTTTAGTATGAGCAAACTTGCAGATTGGAAGACGAAAAGATCTTTCCAAAGTCCTTTAAACAAGCACAGGTCAACAATACAGGTTTTTTAAATGTCTTCTCTAATGATAACAAGCAAAATTTGAGAAATAATCTGAAGAAGGCATAACTGCTACTTTAAGATAATTTTTTTTTAATACAAATTATTAGTGCTATGTTTTTTTCTGAAATTAGCAGTTTTACTGTCACCATTGCATCCAATTTTCAGAAGAGAGGATGGGATTTTGAAAAATACAAAAATGTAATCGAGCAATGTGTTTAGTAGTGTAGTGTGCACAAATGTGAAATGAATCATGAAGAGAATCAAATCGAGACAGGTTGCACAGACTTTCTCTATGTTGTTAACACTTTGAAATACGTTTTAGATAAAGACCATGCATCTGAAAGTTTTCTAGACAGACCATAGTATATGGAGAATTTGCTATTTTATTCATAGCAAATTATCAAATAATTTGTAAGGTCAGATACTATTTGAATAGGTCCTGTGTTGATATAAAGAAGGTTATTGGCATAAAATGGCCTTGTAATTTATCTAGCCATTCCTATAAATTGTACTTAAGGTACTGCTAAATGAGACACAACAGAGGTATATTTTTGTGCATGGAATAGTTAAAAAAATTCAAGAAAATCACTTACATAAATGGTTTATCATTAAATGTCAGTAAGGACCTAAGTTTATTTCAGAGCTCTTCAAGTTCAAGCATGGCTTAGAGTATTGTTATAGTTCTGGAGGGTTTGGGCTAAGTTTCTTCTGCATAGCATTGATTGCTGCTTTTAGGTGAAAACCATAGACATTCAGGATCAGTGTATCATTGTTAAGAATTATTGTGATCACATTCTAAAAGTGGAAGACTGCTGCCCCAGGTGAGACATCCATGTAGTGCTAAGTAACTTGGTGACTACGATGAATGTTAACTAGATGTTAATTTTTAAATGTCAGATTTGAAAGTGTTTGCCATAACATCTCAGTGCCTCTGTTGTTTTAATTTCTAAGAGTAAAGTTTAAAATAGCGTTTTAGGAGTCTTAATTTAGCCATTAATTGAATAATTCAGAAAAAAATGGTTTTGAGATTCTCAGCTGGGACTGTGAGTCTGCAATAAGGCTGAAGAGGATACCTCACTGGATTTGGCTTAATGACCTGTTAAGCATTGTCTTAACTTTTCAGTCAAAAGCTAGATTTTTACTGATTTTATTTCTTCAGGCTACCTTTCAGTATTGTATATGTCCAGCTCAGAGGTACAGTAGTGGTAGTATAGTAAATCTGCACGAATAACAGCTTCCAGAAGCTGAAGTGCATTTGAAACAAATGTTGAATTTCAGAAATAATTGTGGACTGGATTCCATGTGTTTGTTCATTAGAATCTCTTTTAAGTTTAATAAATCTCAAGCAGTTGTTCTTGCTCCCTTTTTCTAATAATTGCATCGCTGAACACAAAAGCTGTGTTATGTGCAGAATGCCTGTGTTTGTCCCTACTGGAAAGGAACTATGTTTGGTATCTAAAGAACAATAACAGTTTGCTGCCTGGCTGATCAATGCTGGATCAAGTTCACATTCCCAAGCTCCCACTCTCCCACCTACTTGTGCAGGGGGTGGAAACAGAGCAAAGAGAGGGAGGACAGGTCCTCTTTTACACAGAAATGTTGAACTGAGGCTTGCCTAATAAAGAGACAGCTGGGCTTGCATAGCAATAAACATTAATTATAATCCATTGCTTGTAAAAACATCCAAAGAAAAGCACAGAGGTTAGTAACCAATTAATTTTTAGCCTGCCCATTGTTTTCTTTATCCAAAGGAAACAATCCATCAAGGTTTAAAATATTTTTTGTGCTACCTTGCAAGAAAACAGTTTTTCTATACTAATTAGGAAAGAGCAGCCATTGAAATGGTCAAAATCTCTCCAGTCTGGAGTCCTTTCAAAGCAGTTTTAGTGCATTGGACACAGGATACAAAATAGTAAGAAATGCTGCTTTAGGAAATAATATTTGACATCTTTTTAGTGCAGGAGTATAGAGAGTTGGGCATGAAGGTGAGGTAAAAATTTTATGTTACAGGAGCAAGTAGCCACCTTTCCTCTCCAGTGGTCTAGGTTTTTTAAAAGAAAACCACATTTTACTTCCTGGGAAATTTCCCTGTTTTCTAGGCTGTTAGAAAGACAAGTTTGTGACTGAAGTATGTGAGGAAGATGTATTTCATGCCTGTGTACGTAAACACATGCCACGTGGGATGGAAGTTTTGTTTTAGAGCCCAATGCTTTTTTCACATATTCTGCAAAAACCCTGAGCTGCTGAACTATTTCTAGAAAGCAGATGTGCAAAATCTGTGTGACGGTCTTTGTTCCATCTCCATCAGTTTGCTGTCTTACACAGAAGTTGATACGAACAACGTCAAGTTCCTTCCCTGTTCACATCACCTTCAGTCATCCCCTTTCCATTTAGCGGTGCTTCACAGTCAGACTGAAGATGTAGATGATAATCACGGAGGAAGTAAGTGCTTCTTCTAGAACGCCTTCCATCTCCACATGAAAGGAATGTTTTTCCAGGATGCTTTAAATATCCTGTCTACTCCTTTCTAAGCCAAAAGTGAAATTTAAATGCCAAAATGAAGATGTCTAGAGAAGGATAGGTTTGAAAAATCTATTGGCTGGCAAAGCTATTGGTCAATACAAAAAGCAGTAAAGGTCATGCTTCAGCTTATGGTTATTATCCTTAGCATATGGGTTAACAGTATTTAATGGTCAGAGAGCTAATGGACTTCTGCCTTGAATATATATCTTTACTAGAGCTGGATTGCAAGGATTTTTAATTGCTTCAAGGGATAACTAAGACTCAGAGGTCAATACCTCTGAAAGATGTATTTTATTTCTTCAACAAGAAATAAGGTCTGCCTCGTTTTCTTTGAGTCTCTTTGCACTGGAAAAGGAAGAAAAACACTGCTTGTCACATCAGGAATGCAGGACTGTCCGATATACATGGTCACGCATGTTTTTCTTTTTTTTCTGTGTGATTTAAAAAAACCCACACAGTAAAGAAACAAACAAAAAACCCCCAACAACCCACAACAATGGGCTTTCAAAGTCCTGTGGCCAGCCAGCAACTAACCACTGCCTACCAACATCTTGGTGCTGAATGGAGCCAAAGCGGATTTTATAGAGGATTCTCTTACGTCAAATAAACTTGAGCCCTGGTCTTTGTTCAAAACGTCTGGATTAAAATACTTTTAAATTGACAGAGTGCAGGGCCAACCTGAAATCTGAGGTCTTGTTTCCATACATGATTGTATGAAAAAGTGTTGTATCTGTTAATATTTTATCTTGCTGCTTGTGGAGGAGGGTGCCACAATTTGCAGTCTGGTCTGTGTTGAAAGTTCACAGCACATGGGGATACTTCTTAAGCAGGAAGGCTTAAATGTAAAAACAATAACCTACTTTTCCAGTTGCTCCAGAGAGGCACCAGTATAATATGGTGAAATGAGGAGAGAAAAAAACCTGAGCATTTTAGCATACTCTAAATGTATTATAATATAGAATGCATTATGGTACATAAATTATATATCATTATATATTACAAACTAATATTTACTAATAACTAAAGAGACACTATGGTAAAGTGATTAGAGATTCTTTCCTTAATAGATTATGAATCTGATCTTGAACTACATAGGTGGGTACAGTGATTCAGCTTTACCTGGGAAGTTTCTCCACAAAGCAGAGTTGCTAATGCAGATGTGAAGGATGTGTTTGCATTATCCCTTTGAAAAAAATACTCCTGCCACAGTATGTGAAAGTCATGTTGCAGTGTGCTGAAAGGATATCCTCGAAGTTCTTGTTTCAACAGGGTTTTGTCTCTTAAGAGGCAGAGATATTTTCAGGAAGGGCAAGTTTGACTTGAACGTAACATCTCTGTTAAACCCACTGACCTGAGTGTGTTTACACCACTACCGAGACTCTTGGAGGAATTAGAACATTTGGATTTATGGAATCAATATAAATGACTATCTTTACTTAAATATGTATTATGTCAGGAAAACTTGATTTCCATTTCAGTGAATAAAGCTGTCCCCATGAAAACTGCACAAAATCAGTTGAAGGACTTTTTGTTCTTTCAGGAGCACAGTCTGGGCTGTATTTCTTTTTCAATGATTTTGATCTGCCATTGATATACTGATTCTAGCCTGCTGCCTCCTTAGTCTCTCTCCCAAATTCTGGTAATAGTAGTGTTTTAAAATCCTTACAATTGTTCCCCTTGGGAAGCAGGGTCAAATGCTTCGAGCCATTATTATCATGTAGTGAGCTACTGGATAAAATACTTCTCTGTATTTTCATTTTATGAACCTTTTTACAAAAGATTGGAAGCCAGGTCTCTTCTGCTGCAGCCGTTTTCAGGGCACACAGGCTCTTCTGATGTCACATCATGTTCTCGGTTTCCAAGTGAGGTATTTTCCAACTTAAACTAGTGTTGTTTTCTTCCTATAAATCTTCTGTGTGGTAGGGAAACAGTTATGTATCTATCTTGCATTTTATTGTAGTTCCTTTAAATTACTGATAACACAGGGGTGACGGCATCGGCCTTTAAAAGTAGGCAGTATCATTCTAGTACCATAGAACGAAACTGGGGGGAGTCCGTTTTCTGTTTTATGTTACAGAAGAAGGTGCAGAAAAGTACAAAATTGCACTTCGTAGACTGGTCAAGTTAGTTATGTCCTCTAGGAGAAAACAATGTGATGGTAAAATCTTGAGACTTTTCTGTGCGCTTACTGGTGTCCACATAGATATTAGCCTGTAAATGCGGATGTGTATACGTGATGTAAAACTCAATAACTGAGAGGAAAATAAAATCTCTAGAAATAGGAGGTTGGAAAATGACTTGACTGCATTCGTTATCAATTTCCTCTGCTTTGCAGAAGATCTTCTGAAATTCATTTTACAGGAAATATTTTTATTCCTCCATTTTCAATTTTTCTTTTTGCCTTCCAACATGTGAGGACTGCTGGCAAGCCAACAAAAAGGGCATTAATTCAGTGTTCACCTCAGATAGAACAGCCTTCTTAGGTTATCAATATTGAATGCTTTGGCATTAGAGTAGCACAGACCAGCTGAAGTTACAGACAGCTTAGGACAAGTGCATGATTGTAATTTTTCATTGAGTTATGAATTATTAGTAGCCATCACAGCCTGAACGACTTAAAAACAGTTTCTGTTTCAGTTTAAAATGAAACGGTTGTCTGTTGTACAAATATCCTGTTGTTTTCTAGACTGTGGACAATCCTGAAAGTTTCTTTTATGCTTGGGATCTGGTCTGACTTGAGGAATACCTGGCGTAAATCATTGCCGAAGTTGTTTACTAGGATACTGGGGCTGTCTCCCCTCCCCTGGTAGAAAGTGCTACCTCCTCCCCCATTTCAAATTTCAGTTATAGTTAACCCTGCTGCTGCAAGAATGGGGGATCCGAGCGTGCTTTGGGATGTGTAAATGCTTGTTCCCAGTCTAAGTGTTGACAGAGAACAGCTCCATCAGCAGTCACTGTAAGTCTTCCCAAGTAAAGGACGCAGAGGATGAACTCACCTCTTCATTTCTGTTGTGAGGGGATTAAGTATGACGGTCATGTGTCATACATGAGTGTCACGTGGACAGCAAGCAGAACTGCTGATGGAGGGTGATAGAGACCCTTTAAATTGGGTGTTCCATCACCCTTCTATCTAGCCTAAGCTCCTTCCTTTTGGCATATGGAAGAATACAGTAGGAGACAAAATGTTCTTAAAAACATCTTTTCTCCCCTCCCTCCCTTTCCCTCCTCACCTCCTCTTTTTCTCTTCCTCCTCCCTCTCTTCCCTGCTGTCTCTCCCACTCCCAGTCTTCCCAGCAACATTTCCTAGTCTGGTCAAGAGCTAAATCTTTTGGAAGCATCAATAATTAGCGTTAGCAGTTGTCTGCACAAGCCAGTGTAACTCCGCTCAGTAGGCCCGCCCTGCCCCTCTCACTGCCTGCCGTCCTCTGCCGGCTGTCAGTATGGGCACGCTGGCTCTCACCCTTGGCTGCGGCGCAATCATTTTGCAGTAGGTGAGCGCTCACGTTATGGTGTGCACAGCAGCCAGCATCAGGGAGCCACAGGTGTTGGCTCCACAAGGTATGTTACCATTATAGAAAGCCGGTAACTATTCTGTTGGGTTTCCTTCACTGCTCTGCAGCTGCTCTCAGGAAAACGGGGGCTTCCTCTGAGTCTGCATGTTTCTGTGTTCAGGGATTTTCATCCCAAATCAGCCTCGGGGTCTGCAGATCTGGAAATCGATGTCTCGTGAAACTTTTTTCTCTAGTTTTCTCCAAGCATTTGACAGGAGAGGAAGTGTAATTCTCTAAAGGATTTAAGATATAAATCTGTTTCATTGTTGCTATGACAGAGTGTTTCCTGTAACTACTGTGGGAATGCACAACCGAATCTCTTAACTGACCCAAGGAAATATTGTTTAGGGAGCTGCATTAATTGGTGTTTGTCATTAACATAATTTTTTGTTCATATTCTTGTTTGTTCTCTTTGAACTATACTCTGTTCTTTCTTCATTCAAATGCATACAGTTCAAGAAGTCAATTTATAGGAGCTCTCAAAATTACCATTTAGTAGAAAAACTGTCATAGCTTTACAAAATAAAAGTATGTTGATACCTCTTTCAAGCAGACCTGTTGCGAGTAAGAAATAAAAATCTGCAGTAAGATTTTCTATGTCGATATCTGTATTAGAAAGTTCTTTGTGTAATGCTTCATAGTGAAGTTGTTTCTATTTAAAGCATGAAGTTTGATCTTGGCTTTGATCTGAAGCTTTTGATCTTGAAAGAAGGATGTTGTGGCAGTAAAACAAAAAGGGTAGAAGAGAGAGTTTTTCTTTTTTCAAGTGTTGAAGTTAACGGGATACAGTCAGGATTTGGTGTGCACTAATTGGACCTTCATTTATTTACTTGCATCTGTTTGCAAAGTCCATCTAACCCTATGATGGGGGGTTGTTGTTCAAATACGTGCTTTAATGAGCCTTATTCTTTTACAAAAGCACAGATTTTCTTTTGAAACTTTCAGGGAATTGTCATACATAGCACAATAAATTGACAGATCATTTTAAAAATACTGAAAATACCTTACTAGCATCATTTTAACTATACCAAGTGTGATGCAGTCTACCTTTATTGTTTCATTTTAAATACCAAAGACACAGCACTTAATAAAATCCTAACTTAAGAATTGACAGCATTCAGATTCTGCACGGCTGACATTACTTGGGTCTTTCCCATCACGATGGAGTTTGAATATCCCCTTCAAATGGCGCAGAAACATCTGCTGAAGTTCCACGCCTAAATTTAACCACCTGCTTCCAGACTCCTGTTGAAGAAAACGTTCAACTGAGGCCTCACAAAAGGGCTTGCTGTGCTGTAATACGAATAAAAATCTGCTTTGGTCCTTGCTTTTAAGATGCATTTCAGACCCTCAAAGTTAATTTAAAAGCTGGATTCTTCAGACGTCGAGCAAGTACTGAGGAAAATCTTGAACCGCTTAACGGTGATGATACTTTCCTGAAGTAGCCCCGCCACGCCACGCATCCCTCCGTCTGTGACAGGAGGTGTCTGTAGGAGGTGTAACAGGAAAAGCGTCTTTCAGAGTAGGGGGCGACAGTCAGAACGCACACCGCGGCCATCGTGCGCGCAGAGGTTAGGAAGGGCAGCCCCGTCGGCCGGGGGCTCGGAGGCAGCGCAGCTCG
>NW_010427329.1:19875-22895 GCF_000710305.1 Buceros rhinoceros silvestris | reverse complement strand
CAAATCGGTGGCAGGGAACCTGCCAGCCATGGCAGATGGCACCTCTTCCCCTGCTCATGAGCCGGCAGGATTTAATTCCTGCCTCCCATTAACACTCTAATATTAGAGTGTTACTTGGCCGTTCCTCTGCGTCTATCACATCTCTGCTGCTTCTGCTTCAAGATGTTAATTCGGGGCAGCTCCAGAAGGCTGCCACCTCACTGTCTCCCAAACCCTGCCTTAAATGGGCCTTAAGAGAAGGCAGGCACAGAGCAGCATGTCCAGCACCCAGGGGATGGATGGATGGATGGATGGAGCTGGTCTTAACCCCCAGACCAGGTTTTCTGGCAGCATCCCCACCTTGCCCCAAATCCCACAGCTCCACTGCAGGCACAGAGCAGCTGGCAGATGCAGCCAGACCTACCGCAGCTATCTGGGGTCCAGAAGTAGGTTACTTTCTGCTGCGCATAGAAATGATATGATGCATATTCATCAGTTAGGGCTGTGCGGAGATTACAACAGTCGCATAAATTGCAGGTTTGGGGATTGCAGGATCAGCTGCACTCTGTGACTTTCCAAGGGCTTCCTTCCCTGAAAGAGATGGAAATTGGAGTAATCTCATGAAAAATAAAGGTCAGCACTTTAAACGATGTCTTAGAAAAATACTGTTTTCTTTACTGTACCTTTTTGCACCCCTCAGGTGAACAATTCAGTGATCATAGGCCTCGTCTTATTTTTTAAAATTATATTTATCAGCTGTAATCACTCTCAATACATTTTTGTTCTTAAAAACCAATTTATCAAACTCTTCACAGGTACAATGGAAACAAATTGAATTTGAAGCCCAACCTCACAGGAACGACGCTAAGCAGGTCACTGTGCCTGTTTACAAAGGAAAAATACTCTTTTATGCAGGTGCCTTTGAGCACAGGGAAGCCTAGGGAGCCTAAAAGCTTTGAGCAGTGAAGAGAGTTTGGGGACCAACACTCTGTGATCACCCATGAAGGCAGGAGATGAGGACAAAGGTGCCCCAGGGTATGCAGTCCCACCTCTGATCCCCTGTTGAAGGAGGCTCTCCCCAGCCACTTGTCACCAGCGTGGCCATGCCATTGGCACCCCGGTGTGTGCCTCCTTACCAGCCTCACCACGTGATGCCAGCTCCCTGTGATGTCATGGCAGCACAGTAATTGCTCCACCCAGCAGTGAGACCTCTCTCAGGTGTCACCAGCCTTAGAGACTTCTCAAAATGCAACTCAGCAGGTTTCACTCAGTGCATAGATAGTTGTGAGACCACATGGGTATGATGTTAACTCTGAGGGAAAATCCTCCTGATCAAATAGAAGAGGTTTGGAAGGACCAGTCTCATCTGGTGAATCAACAAATGGTTACAGGACTGGTGCCACAGCCCAGGTTTTGGCTACTTAGACTGTGGGACTTGCTTTGAGAAACCTGGCTTAGTGGGGGCTGAAGGAGTCTATCTGTCATCTTCAGTCATAGGCTTGCCAAGCTAGGGAGAGGGACCTCAATCCCTCCCCCTTCAGTTTGATGCCAGTGGCAGCAACAGATGCTCAGAGCCTGGAGAAGGATCAGAGGTCAGCAGGAGAGCACCTGAAGAGCAGCACAGAGGAATTCCACCCAGTAAGTCAGCTTCATCGGGGGCGCGACTTAAATGCCTCTACACCAACATACACAGCATGAGGAACCAACAAGAGATGTTACAGACGTGCACATGTCTGCAGGGCTACGATCTTATTGTCATCACAGAAACATGGTGGGATGGGTCCTATGAAAGGAGTGTTGGCATGGAAGGATACAAGTTCTTTAGGAAGGACAGGCAGGGGAGATGAGGAGAGGGTGTCACCTTCTATGTCTATGACCAGCTGGAGTGCACAGTTTGGTGCCTGGGATGGATGAGGAGCTGGCCAAGAGCTTATGGGTCAGGACTAAAGGGAAGGCAGGGGCAGGTGACATTATAGTTGGGTCTGCTACAGCCAGAGCAGCTGAGGTCCTCTATGGACAGTGAGGAGCAGACTCATGTTCACAAGCCCTGGTCCTCATTGGGGACTTCAACCACTCCAATAGCTGTTGTGGGGATGACACAGCAGGGCATAATCATCCCAGAAGGTTCCTGGAATGCATTGATGATAACTTTCTTCTCCAAGTGATAAAGGAGCCAACAAGGAGAGGTGCTATGCTGGACCTGGTTCTCACCATCAAGGAGGCATTGGTGGGGAATGTGAAGTTCAAGGACAGTCTTGGCTGCAGTGACCATGAAATGGTGGAGTTCAAGATCCTTAGGATAGCAAGGAGGGCACACAGCAAACTCCCTATCCTGGACTTCAGGGGAGCAGACTTTGGCCCCTTCAGGGATCTGCTTGGTAGAGTACCATGGGATACAGCCCTGGAGAGAAGAGGGGCCCAAGAAAGCTGGTTAATATTCAAGGATTATATTCTCCAAGCTCAGGAGAGATGCAGCCCAGCAAAGAGAAGTCAGGCAAAAATGCCATGAGGCCTCCACAGATGAACAAGGAGCCCCTGGACAAACTCAAACACAAAAAGGATGCTTGCAGATGGTGGCAGCAATGACAGGTAGCTTGGGAGGAATACAGAGAAATTGTCCAAGCCACCAGGGATCAGGTTAGGAAAGCCAAAGCCCTGATAGAATTAAATCTGGGCAGGGATGTCAAGGGCAAAAATAAAAAGCTTTTTATCACACTGGTGATAAAAAGAAGACTAGGGAACATGTGGGCCTCCTCCAGAAGAAAACAAGAGACCTGGTTACCTGGGATACGAAGACGGCTGAGGTACTCAATGGCTTTCTTGCCTCTGTCTTGATCAGCAAGTGCTCCAGCCATATTGTGGTAGTCACAGAAGGCAGGGACTGCGAGAATGAAGAACTGCCCACTGTAGGAGATCAGCTTTGAAACTTGAAAGAGCACGAGTCCATGTGACCTGATGAAATGTATCTGCAGGTCCTGAGGGAACTGGCAGGTGAAGTGGTTAAGCCACTATCCACCATATTTGAAAAGTCATGGCAGTCT
>NW_010427329.1:17896-19707 GCF_000710305.1 Buceros rhinoceros silvestris | reverse complement strand
GGAAACATAACCCCCATTTTTTAAAAGGGAAAAAAGGCAGACCCAGGGAACTACAGGCCAGTCAGTCTCCTCACCGTGCCCAGCAAGATCATGGAGTGGATCTTCCCGGAAATTCTGCCAAAGCGCCTGTAAAATAAGGAGGCGAATGGTGACAGCCATCAAGGATTCACTAAGGGCAAATCATGCCTGACAAATTGGTGGCCTTCTACAAAGGGGTTACAGCATCAGTGGATAAGGGAAGAGCAACAGATGTCATCTACGTGGATTTGTGCAAAGCATTTGACACTGTCCCACACAACATTCTTGTCTCTATGTTGGACAAACATAGATTTGATGAGTGGATGACTCGGTGGATAAGGAATTGGCTGGATGGTCACAATCCATGTGACAACCAACTATTCGATGCTTGGGTGGAGACCAGTGCCAAGTGGCGTCCCTCAGAGGTCTGTATTGGGACCATTATTGTATTATTTGACATTTTTGTCAGCAGCGTGGACAGTGGGATTGACTGTATACTCAGCAAGTTTGTGGATGATGCTAAGCTGAGTTGTGTGGTTGATACTCCAGAGGGACAGGATGCCATCCAGAGAGACCAGGTCAGGCTTGAGAGGTGGAGACCAGTGCCAAGTGGCGTCCCTCAGAGGTCTGTATTGGGACCATTATTGTATTATTTGACATTTTTGTCAGCAGCGTGGACAGTGGGATTGACTGTATACTCAGCAAGTTTGTGGATGATGCTAAGCTGAGTTGTGTGGTTGATACTCCAGAGGGACAGGATGCCATCCAGAGAGACCAGGTCAGGCTTGAGAGGTGGGCCCATATGAAGCTCATGAGGTTCAACAAGGCCAAGTGCAAGGTCCTGCACCTGGGTTGAGGTGATCCCCACTATCAATACATACTGAGCAGAGAATGGATTGAGAATAGCCCTGTGGAGAAGCACTTGGGAGTGATGGTTGACAAGAAGCTCAGCATGGCTTAGCAATGTATGCTTGCAGCCCAAAAGGCCAACCACGTATGATTTTGCTGTATCAAAAGAATGGTGGCCAGCAGGTCAAGGGAGGTGATTCTCCCTCTCCACTCTGCTCTCATGACACCCCACCTTGGAGTACCGCATCCAGCTCTGGGGCCTCCAGTGTAAGAATGACATGGACCTGCTTGGTATGTGAATTTCCTTTTAAATGAGCCACGCTTCCACAAAAACAATCCGAGGGCTGGAACCCCTCTGCTGTGAGGACAGCTGAGGGAGTTGGAGTTGTTCAGCCTGGAGAAGAGAAGGCTCCAGAGAGACCTTACTGCAGCCTTTCAGTACTTAAAGAGGGTATATAAGAAAGATGGGGAAGGACTCTTTATTGGGGAGTGTAGTGACAGGGCAAGGGGTAATGGTTTTAAACTGAAAGAGAGGAGATCTAGACTGAACATAAGGAAGAAATCTTCACTGTGAGGGTGGTGAGACACTGGCACAGGTTGCCCAGAGAAGCTGTGGATGCCCTGTTCCTGGAGGGGTTCAAGGCCAGGTTGGATGGGGCTTTGAGCAACCTGGTCTAGTGGAATATGTCCCTGTCCATGGCAGGCTGTTGGAACAAAGTGATCTTTACCATTCCTTCCAACACAAACCATTCCATGATGATTCTGTGAAAATGTGCTACAGTGCTTCTACCCATCCACAACACATAGGTCTCATCCAAAACTCGGAATTAGCCGGGCTGGAAAGAAAAAAAGACTCAAAAAACACTCATGCAGCAGTGTGCCCAGGTGGCCAACAAGGTCAGCAGCATCCTGGCTTGTATCAGCACTAGTGTGGCCAGCAGGCG
>NW_010427329.1:15658-17745 GCF_000710305.1 Buceros rhinoceros silvestris | reverse complement strand
CCAGCAGGAGCAGGGCAGTGATTGTCCCCCTGCACTCGTTGCTGGTGAGGCCACACCTTGAGTACTGTGTCCAGTTTTGGGACCCTCACTTCAGGAAGGACACTGAGGTGCTGGAGCAGGTTCAGAGAAGGGCAACGAAGCTGGTGAAGGTTCCAGAAAGTTTTATGAGGAGCAGCTGAAGGAACTGGGGTTGTTTAGCCTGGAGGAAAGGAGGGTAAGGGGAGATCTTATCGCTCTCTACAACTACCTGAAAGGAGGTTGTAGTGAGGTGGGAGTCGGTCTCTTCTCCGAAGTTACAAGTGATAGGACAAGAAGAAAAGTCTCAAGTGTTGCCAAGGAAAGTTTAGGTTGGATATTAGGAAAAATTCTTCACGGAAAGGGTTGTGAAGCCCCAGAACAGTCTGCCCAGGGCAGTGGTGGAATCCCCATCCCTGGAGGTATTTAAAAACCTGTAGATGTGGTCATGAGGGACATGGTTCAGTGGTGGACGTGGCAGTGCTGTGTTAGTAGTTGGACTTGACTATCTTAAATGTCCTGTCCAACCTAAACAGTTGTATGATTCTATGTGATGTGAGCAGGCTCTGTGCAACACAGAGGCTGGACAGTCAGCTCTGGGCAAAATACTCATTTCTGCTGTCTGCTCTCTTGCAGAGCCTCAGCACTGTCAGCTGCACATAGCAATGACCAGCCAAGCTACCGACCCATCGCCTTTTCACACTTTCAACTACTGCCAAAGCAGTTTGCTGGCCACAAACACTCCAGCAGATGAAGTGTTATTGCCTTTCAGCTGGGAATCGGCTGCAGAGCATCACAGAGTGACTGGAGGCATTTTGATACTCTCATATTTTGGGGTGCCTGTGACCACAGGAAAAAACAGTCTCTTTTCAGCCAACGTTTTCATTCATTCTTCATCCGACAGAGAAGCTAATATTAAAGGGTAAAGCTCCTTGCTTCCCCAAATGTCTCATTTGAACTATGTGGGACTTTCAAGAAAGACCATTGTCCTGTTTTGTCTGGGACAGAGTGAACTTTCTTCCTGGTAGCTGGTGCAGTGCTGTGTTTTGGGTTTAGTGCTGATAACTCACTGATGTTTCTGTTGTCACTAAGTCAACAGATGTGTTGTCACTTACCCCAAGTGAAGGATTTTTCGGTTTCTTGGGCTCTGCCAGCGAGCAGGAGCAGAATAAGCTGGTGAGGAGCACGGCCAGGGCAGCTGTCCCAGAGCGGCCAAAGGGATGTTCCCAAACACAGAGTGTCCGGCTCCGTGCATAAACAGCGGGGAGTTGGCCATGAGGGGCAGGTCGCTGCTTGGGCATCGGTCAATGGGCAGTGAGCAACTGCACTGTGGATCATCTGTATTTTCTTGGGGTGTATTTCTCCCTCTTTTAGTTATGTTCCTTTTCATTACTATTACTGTTATTTTTTTCCCTTATTACTATATTTCCATAGATTCATAGAATGCTTTGGGTTGGAACGGACCTTTAAAGGACATCTAGTCCAACCCCCGCCTCTGCAGTGAGCAGGGACATCTACAATTAGATCAGGTTGCCCAGAGTCCCAACCAGCCTGACCTGGAATGTTTCCAGGGATGGGGCTTCTACCACCTCTCTGGGCAGCCTATGCCAGTGACTCATCATCCTCACAGTAAAGAATTTCTTCCTTATATCTAGTCTAAATCTCCCCTCTTTCAGTTTGAAACCATCACCCCTTGTCTTGTCACAACAGGCACTGCTAAAAATATTGTCCCCATCTTTCTTACAGGCCCCCTTTAAGTACAAAAAGGCTGCTATAAGGTCTCCCCGGAGCCTTCTCTTCTCCAGGCTGAACAACCCCAGCTCTCTCAGCCCGTCCTCATAGCAAAGGTGCTCCAGCCCTCTGATAATTTTTGTGGCCTCCTCTGGACCCGCTCCAACAGGTTTTTGTCCTTGTGCCGAGGACTCCAGAGCTGGTCTCTAGGTACTCCAGATGAGGTTTCACCAGAGTGGAGTAGAGCAGCAGAATCACCTTCCATGACCTGCTGGTCATGCTTCTTTTGATGCAGCCCCGGATACAGTTGGGTTTCTTGGCTGTGAGAGCACATTGTTGTC
>NW_010427329.1:12627-15561 GCF_000710305.1 Buceros rhinoceros silvestris | reverse complement strand
ACTCCTTCCCTCCAGGGCTGCTCTAAATCCCTTCATCCCCCAGCCTGTACTGATACCAGAGATGGCTCCACCCCAGGTGCAGGACTTTACACTTGGTGTCGTTGAATCTCATGAAGTCCACACGGGTCCACTTCTTCAGCTTGTCCCTCTGGATAGATGAGTCAACGGCTCCACTCAGCTTGGTGTTCTCTACAAACCTGCTGAGAGTGCACTCGATCCCGCTGTCTATGTCATTGATGAAGATATTAAACAGCCCTTATCCCAGTACAAACGCCTGAGGGGCACCACTTGTCACCAATCTCCAGCTGGACTGGTCAGCCAGTTCCCTCAGGAGGAACTCTGTGTATCCCCCAGCCTGTACTGATACCAGAGATGGCTCCACCCCAGGTGCAGGACTTTACACTTGGTGTCGTTGAATCTCATGAAGTCCACACGGGTCCACTTCTTCAGCTTGTCCCTCTGGATAGATGAGTCAACGGCTCCACTCAGCTTGGTGTTCTCTACAAACCTGCTGAGAGTGCACTCGATCCCGCTGTCTATGTCATTGATGAAGATATTAAACAGCCCTTATCCCAGTACAAACGCCTGAGGGGCACCACTTGTCACCAATCTCCAGCTGGACTGGTCAGCCAGTTCCCTCAGGAGGAACTCTGTGTCGCATCTCATCAGGTCCCATAGACTTACATATGTTCAGGTTCCTCAGGTGGTCACAAACCCGATCTTCTCTTACAGTGGGGGGGACTTTGCCCCCCTGGTCCTCCATATTTGGAAGTGTGAGAAGAGAGATTGTCATTGAAGACTGAGGCAAAAATGTTGTTGAGTACCTCAGCCTTCTCCTCATCTGAGGTACTCAACAACTTTTTTGCCTTAGTTTTTAATTTAGTTTAGTTCTTAAACTGTTCTTATCTCAACGCACGAGTTTCACCTTTTTTCTGATTCTCCTCCCCATCCCACTGGGAGTGGGGAGGAGTGAGCAAGCAGCTGCTGGGTGTTTAGTTGCTGGCTGGGATTAAACCACAACAACCATCTATTTCCCAAGCAAGTGCTCTAAGTGCATTGGGATGTCACCGCAGTTCCCTGTCATTGCTCCTGCATCAACCTCTATATCATCGGCTGTATTTTCAGGTCTCTTTATCAGCAGAGGAAGCTGGGGGAGAGCTGCTGTTCTGAGCTCTTCAAAAATGGCTTCCGCAATCTGTGCATCCTCACCAGCACCAAGGAGAGGTAATAAAAACTTCCCTTAATCTGCTGGCCACACTTCTCCTAATGTAGCCAGGATGTGGTTTGCCTATTCTGGAATGAGAGTACTCTTTTGGCTCATATTCAGCCCAGTGTCCATGATAACCCCTGGGACCTTCCCATCAGTGCTGATGCTTGGCACTTAGCTCCTAGACTGGGAGCTCCCAGACTCCCACCTCTGCGCTGCACTTTGCATCCCTCCTTGCTGAATTTCAGAGTTTCAGTGCTCACATTTGCCTAATTCCTCCTGCACGCTGTGTCAGGTGTCAGCCACCCTTGTCTGGTGGCACCTGAGGCTTTGTTGAAGGTTCATCCTGTGTCAGTGACCCTGTTGCTGATGGCAAGCCCCATGTTCTTCAATCATTACTGGCCACCCACCATTTATAGACTTGTTGTTGGCCACACTCAGAGTCCAGCACAGTCTTCCTTTGGGAAATGCCTGCTTGCCCTTTACCTGCTTAGAAATATCTTCTAAGATGCTGCACTCCATAATGGGTCTTAACAGCAGTTACCGCTCCCTTTACTGATCCTTGCCAAGTCATGTCTCCGCTTCCCTCAAAGAGCACAGAGCCCTTTGACTCCTGGATGGATAATCCCCACCACCAGTCAGTCCTTCTCCTGCGACCATATAGCAACAATAAATACAGAAAGAAGGGGGCGGAGACCACAAGACACCTCTGTGCCCTCTTTGCTCCAGTTTGCCACCCCAAGCACTGGGTTCCAAACAGCCAGCAATGCCCTAAAATCTCCTTCAGGATGAACCATCTCTAGTGCAGAGGAAAGCTTTGGGTGATCCCAGCTGCAACATTTATGTGCAGGCTGGAGCTTTGCATCCCAGCAGCAGGCTCAGCTAGTTTTATACAAAGACGTTAACGAAATTCAAGATATCTTGGTTTTGAAAGGGCTGCATAATTGCAAGCTGTTATTGTCTGAAACTGCATTTGCAAGATGCAGTCTCAACAGCCAGGCAGTTTGGGGAAAAGAAACACTTGCTGAGTGTGGGAGAAGCTCCTGCAGAGGATATGTCCTCACAATACCCTTCCCAAGCATTCACAGGTCTTCTCAGCTGCTCAAGCACCACAGTTTTGAAGCAGAAACTCGTGGACAACAGCCTACCTGAACTGCCCCCAGGCCTTGACATAAGCACAGGGTTTCTCTGTCCCGCTCCTTGATATGCCACACAGGATCCTTTGTCACACCACCAGCATTAGGTAGCAAAGCCAATAGTGGCTACCTAAGGGGCAAGTCTACAAGCTCCCTACCATGATCGGCAACATCCAGAAAACTCTAGCAAAACCTCCCAAGTACAGGTTTCCTCCCTGCTCACAGCACTGCTGAGACTTTGCACACTGTCCCCTTCCATGCAAGCACTTGTGATCCCGTCTAGAATCCTCTTCCTCATCTGCCTTGAAAAGCAGAGGCTTGGGAATGCTGGTTTTGATCAGGCATTTGCAAAGCAACAGGCATGAGTGTTATTTCAGGCATGTGATTCAGTGAGGGTCTAGAGCACCCTAGGAGGAGAGCGGCTGTCTTGAGCTTTGTGGTTAGATTTCATCCAAAAAACTCTGCTACCTTGGGCAGATCCTACACCTGCACAAGCTCTGACCAATGACTGAGTGCTGCTTAGTAAGTGACATATTCAGCCTTTCCCTCCAGGACCCCCCTCAGCCTAGACAGGTGGCCACGTGCATTCCC
>NW_010427329.1:9357-12579 GCF_000710305.1 Buceros rhinoceros silvestris | reverse complement strand
TCCCTACAGGACACCCCTCAGCCTAGAGAGGTGGCCACGTGCATTCCCCATCACTGTCTTGCCACAAATAGAAAATCTATGCATATCCCATCCCTCATTTATGTCTTCACTCATCCAAACCCACCTGCACCCAAATCTTGGAGGATTTGTTGGGTCATTCAAAGCTTAGACTATACCTTCTTTCTATCACTTGGCCCTGGGAGCTGGATTTTGTGGTGCATCAGGATTTGTGATGCATGGGATGATGCTGTACAAAGTCTGGCAACAGAGAGGCCATCTGGTTCTTGGGGACAAAAAGCAGGAATTATCCACAGTCTGACTCCAGTTTAAGACATACCTCCAACTGTTATGAACATTGGGGCAGGCAGGACTTTCTGAAGTGGGTGTTCCGTGTTCTTCAGGGTGCCTGAGGGATGAGGATGGCTCAGAGATGGAGAACATCCCTGCCAAAAGATGCAGTGAAGCTGCAAGTCTAATTGGGTTCAACAGGCAACAAGAGGCCCACAGAGGACAGCTAAATATTCACATGGTGGCCAGCACTCCCTGCCCCTGGCCACTGCTAAGCCCAGGGAATAGTGGCAGGGCTGGTGGCCACACACAGCTCCGCATGGCCTGGCAGCATCAGCGTTAATCGGGCTTTGCTCCGGTGCTGCCAGGAGCACACACTTGCCTGCAGAGCTGTGCTTCCAGAATGCTCCTTGCAATTACATGCCCTGCCACCATGCCAGCAAGTTATTAATATTTATTAGGCTCAATTATTCATGGCCTCTTTAGGATCCTGTTGTTTAAGTCCAGCTTGAGATCTCCAGGCTAGCAATCACAAAAGTTGCTTTCCAGAGGAATTACAGTAAATCAATCCTTTGGAGATATTCCAGGCAGCTGTAAAACTCACAGACGGAAATGCCCGGAAAGGAGCTTCACACCCAGCTCTTGGAGGCCCAGAAGTGCTACATGGAAGCTCAAGCCTTCCTGCAGTGGGACACAGCCTCCAGGACACCACCATCTTTCTCACCACCACCTCCATGGAAGTCACACTGGCCTTCTCCTTCCAAAGCTGCAGGGGAGAAACAGCCCAGTGATAATGGCTTGGAGGTTTGTCCCCGTCAGACAGACACTTGGTGAGGATGGAGAACAAACCATGACATTCACAGCAGAACAAGGCAAAGCACGCAATAGCCAGGAGGACACAGTCTGTCCTGGTTGCTGTGACAGGGGATGCCCTTGCTTGTCCCAGGTCCTGGCTGGTGCTTGGTCCACATCTGGGAAGCCACAGGGAAGGTACAGCATCCATGAGGGATACCCCAGGGTGCTCCCAGCAGACACAGTCCGTGGCACAGGGTATCCCACCGAGACCTGCCAAATTGCTCCATCGAAGCAGGGCTGGCAGCAGCTAGGAGCATGCACACAGCCTGAAGGGGATAGATTTGCCTTCCTGTCCTCTTGATGCCCTGATAGGCACTGTGGCGAGCTCTGGGTGAGTCCCGGTACCAGACACTGAACACACCAGCCCCTGGGAGTGCACAGAAGGAGGCCAGGGGTCTTCCTGCACACTGTCTGCAGCAGAAGCAAGCTGCCAGGGCTTCACTCTGCAAGCAGAAAGCCATCTGGACCACTCAGCGATGCTCGGCAAGGCTGATAAGGCAAGGCCTGGCACCACGCTATTTGTTCCCGATGAGCTGTCTCACGGCTGCTTGCAAAGCCCTGGGCAGTGCAGACGACCCCAGCGCTTTCCCAGCAAAACCTGATCTACACTCTTGCCGCTACCTCTGCACCCTGAGGCTCGGAGCAGCCGCCTCACAGCCCACAGCCACTTCCAGCAACTCTCAGCACCATAGAAACAACTGGTGGGACAGGGGACTCCCAAGGGACCCACATGCCACTGAAAGGAGTGGTGGGGTAGGTAAGGTCCCCCAGGTCATCAGGCATGGCATGTGTCCCTCAACCCTCTATGTTGAGGGTGAGCAGACAGCCTCTTTGGTGGTACTGGTTGATGCTCATTGACCACAATGGGAATCACGGCATTTAGAGCTCATGTAGACACCTGGGAGCGGAAGGAGAGAGGTCATGCAAGAGAAACAGCCCTCTGACTCCCTTCAGCCCCTTCCCTTGGCAAGGGATACTCTCCAGAAAGCTGGGGCTCTGAGAAGCAGAGGGCAGCCAAAGAGGAGGTGCATAGCCAGGAGGGAGCATGTTGCATGGAATCTTCTCCATAGACCCAAGAAATGCTTGAGGAGGAGCTTTGCCCATGGTGATTCATGGCTAAGCCACATCATCAGCATGCAAGAGATGAAGCAATTCACCCAACACAGAGGAGGAGGAGCAGGGGTTTGAAGGGAAGCAGCCCTACATATTGAAGCCTCAGTGATGAGCAAGCAGAAGGGATTGGCTGCTTCTCCAAAGTCAGGGCAATGGTCCTTGAGCGACCAGGCTCAACATGCCACTTGTGTGGGTGTCAGAGCCCAGGCAGGGGATGCCAGGATGGAGAAGAGCTGGGCAGAGGCACTCAGATGCCCCTGCAAGGGCCATTCCACGAGACAGGATGCCAAAAAGGCCAGGGGTCACCCTCAAAAATGGGGTTTCCTTGTATGTCATCCTTCCTTGACCTGCCCTCTCTTCTCTCCATATCCCCTGTGTCCCTGCAGCAGCTGATGCCTCCTGTCCATGACGTGGCCCTTCTTTGACTAAAATCTGCAAAACCTTGTTGTGCTCCAGGCTCCAGCGTGGCTCAGCGTATAAAATTTTGATCTGTTAAAAGGTTTTGCAGAGGAAGCTGGGTGAACAGGAGAGGGAACGCTCACCCGCCTTCATGCTCCCCCGGGGCAGCTCTCTTGCCTGCACCATGCCAGTCACAGAGAGGAAGCAGGGGGGCCGGGAGGGGAGGGAGGGCTTGGTACTGGCAAGGAAAAGCAGACCAGAGCCCGTCTGGCTGGGCAGGAGTTGCTGGAGAGGCCTGATCCAGCTCGCAGAAAGGCCAAGGGCGGTAAAGAGGTGGATTTGGAAGGAGGAGAGAGGAGCGGCTGGGGCACAGCTGCGGAGCAGTGGAGACACGCAATGCAGCAGCAGAGAGCAGAGCAGGGATGTGTCAGTGGAGTTCAGCGCTGCCAGGGACAGGGGTCCTGCCCCATACCCTGGGATAATTCTAGGTCAGGGACAAACTGTGGCCAGACTCTCTGATCTGTAAGATCTGCCCCACGTTACCCCCCAGCCACCTTTCCCCCCTCT
>NW_010427329.1:8776-9274 GCF_000710305.1 Buceros rhinoceros silvestris | reverse complement strand
CCCACGTTACCCCCCAGCCACCTTTCTCCCTTCTCCACTGAGCTGCTGCACCAGCTGGCTGCACCACCAGCCCAGATAGCGCTGGGGATGGTGAGCCCCCACGGCCAGCACCCACGCTGCCTGCCCAGGGACGTGGGCACTTTTGTCTCACAGCCCTCCCTTCACCCTGCTGAAGAAACTGAGATGATCCTACCACCAACAGCACCTCAGACAGACTCCAGCAGGCAGGGGTGGGGTTTTTTTTCCCCAAAAAGCCTCTGAATCCCAGCAAGAGCCGTTTTAATCAGAGCTTTCTGCCCTGCGGGACTCCACGCGGTATAATAAAAGAGGCGCAGACAGCCCTTTTAGTCTCTCCTCCCATCAACCCTCTGTTTGGCCTCCTCTTCTCTTTTTTTAATTCCCCCCTCCCTGCATTTCAAGCCTGCTTGGTAAATGTTTGAAAGTGATGCTGATATGGTTGGTATGGCAACGCCAGGCTGGGGCCCTCGCCTGAAAACC
>NW_010427329.1:2300-8747 GCF_000710305.1 Buceros rhinoceros silvestris | reverse complement strand
ACCCTCGGTTTTGCCTCCTCTTCTCTTTTTTTAAGTCCCCCCTCCCTGCATTTCAAGCCTGCTTGGTAAATGTTTGAAAGTGATGCTGATATGGTTGGTATGGCAACGCCAGGCTGGGGCCCTCGCCTGAAACCCCAAACACACAATTAGCCTCGACGGCAGAGCAGAGGTATTTGGGCAGGCTCTGCCTCTCTCCTCTCTCCTCTCCTTTCCTCTCCTCTCGCACAGCTTTATTGCTCATAAACCAGCTCAGGAAGGCAGCAATCATCCCCATGACAGCACCGGTTAATGAAGTCGGCCTTCATTAGGCGTTTCCGTTCCACTTGAAAAGCTCCTCTGTGAGGATGCTCGACCAGCCTGCGGCAGAGATGGCCCCAGAAAGGGGGGGATGCTAGGATGGGTGATGCTGCTGGGGGGGCAGCCAGGCAGCAGGGTGGGCAGCCAGGCAGCAGGGTGGGCAGCAGGGAGGGCTGGTATCCCTGCCAGTGCCTCTCTATGGGGACAGGTGCGTCCCTTGCAAGGTGCTGTGGGGCTGGCACTGCAGTTGCAATGCAGTTGCAAACCCGTCTGTGGTCCAGCACCAGTGCTCTCCCTCTCACCCCTTCTCCCCAGCCCCAGTGCTCATCTCGGTCTCCAGAGCCCTGCGGTGTTCTGGGCGACAAGTCCCTGCACCAGGCTCTGCTATTTGGGTACACCTGTGTCCCAAGGGCAAGGAGGTATCAGTCCTTGGAGAGCCATAAGGACTGGCCTTGACCCCTTCTGGGGACAGGTGGAGGGAAGAGGACAGGCTGGGAGGGACAGCCACTCACTGGGAGCTGGCTGGAGTGGCCCTGTGAAGAGGGTCATTTAGCTAATGCCTGCAAGAGTGCTCCTAGAATAGAGAGCTCTAAAGTGCTCAGCTATTATCTGTCAGGAGGGAACATCCTCATCTCATTAGGACCCAGCTTGGAGAGCTGCCAGCTGCAGGGTAGGGGTCGAAAGACCCATTGCTCCAAACCCCAGCTGCTCTGCAGGGACGTGTCACCCCCAGCAGGGGCAGCCCAGGGCAAGCCCAGGCAGCCATTCTTGGGGAACACCTTCCTGCAGACCCCAGACTCCAGGGCATGCTCCCTGGGGCAGGCTGGGTTGTTGGTTTCCTCCTGCCTGTTTCATTTCCCTGAGCCCCTCACCCCGGCACCCTCTCCCCGCCAAGGGCATTGTGGCACCCATCTGCATCGTCAAACAACATTCCTTCTCTGTGTCCCCTTCCCATCTCCTAACACTGGTACCCACTAGCTTTCCTCCCCTTTCACTCCATCAAGGATGAAGGTGACTCATGGAGGAGCAATGTGGGTAAATGGCTGCCTGAGGTAGCACAGCGCTGAGCACCTCATGCTCTCTCTGAGGTTCCCAGAGCCCAGCTTTGTACAGGGGAAAGGGAACAGCCGCGCTGTGACTGCAGGACCGTAGTGGGGAGCAGACAGCAACACACAGACGGGGCTCACCTAGAGGTGGACAAGCAAGAGGATGGACAGGCTGGGTGAAGGCTGGATCTCCTCATTCCAGAAGCACGAGAAGATGGTGGGATGTTTCGTCCACTCAGGGCTGCATGTCCAGCAGATCTGGAGCTGCCATGGCTCAGCCCAGCACATGTGGGGACATGGAGGTGAGGCAGGGCTGTGTCAGACATAGGTGAGGATGAGGAAGAAGCAGCAGGGATTTATCGTCCACTCAGGGCTGCATGTCCAGCAGATCTGGAGCTGCCATGGCTCAGCCCAGCACATGTGGGGACATGGAGGTGAGGCAGGGCTGTGTCAGACATAGGTGAGGATGAGGAAGAAGCAGCACTCACCTCTAGACCAGGCTGGGGCCCTGGACAGAGCTAAAACTGCCCTGGGCAGCACAATCTGCTCACACCCTAGGAGGGGGCATTGGGTCAGGCTGGAGAAGGAGTCAGTCCAAATTTGCAGCTGGGCAAAGGAGAGATCCCTCCTATCCACGCAAACCGGTGCCTGGCCCTGCCCCAGGTGGGATTTCAGCTACCACGTTCTTCTAGACAGAGCTCCACTGCAAACTCCCAGGTCCTGTGGAGCTGTGGGGCTGGAGGCAGACTTGTTAGGAAAATTCTGCACCAGGCTTTTGTAGGGGGGGATTCTTGGGTGCCACAAAAGCTTCTAGGGAGAGGGCAAAGCCAGCCCTTGCACTGGCTGCTCAGTGCACACAAGGCTGCTCAGTAATTATGCCCTGCAAGGGCTCTGCACTCTGGCCCCGGGATGGGAAGAGAAAACTCAGAGCGAACAAACACGGTGTCACAGCCACAGGGCACATAGCCAGCATCCGTAGCATCTTAACCTACTTCAGTTAGTTACTGTGCAGCTGCTGATGGGACCAAAGAAGGGGCTGTGTCCATGCTGGGCACCATCTGGCAGCTCCTGCTCAGTGCCCCCTGGCCACTGAGGGCAGGTGGAAAGCCAGGACCTGTCATCCCCGCCTCCCTGTCACCATCACCATCCCCAACACCATGGCAGGATGAATGCAGGGTGCAGGAGCCACAGGGCAGCCCTCACCCCATCAGCCATTCACAATGGCATCAGCACTGCGACCACACACACACACAGGGGGGACTGTTAGCGGGGACAGGAGTGGGACAAGGAAGGTGTCAGAGCAGCCCAGGGTGATGGGCTGCTGCAGGGCACCAGTGCCCCAAGGGAAGCAGGTTGAACACTTTGGGGTGGGGGGGCACAGGGCAGCAGCCCCTCTCCACCATCAGGCTGCAGGGAGCAGAGGCAGTGGGGACTGATGGCTGAGCTGTTGGGGTGTAGGATCACCATAGGACAGCTGCATCAATGGCCGGGGGTCTGAGAGGAGGTGTGAATGATCCAGCCTCAGTGGTAGGAACATAACAGACAGCCATCGACATCATGCATGGCACCTGTGTTGATGACCAGAGCTGTGACAGACAGCCGGTGTCAAAGTCCAAGGGCGGTGATGGAGAGCTGTCCATACGCCTGATGGGCAGCTGTCAGTGGACTTGAAGGACAGCCATCAGCAAGAGGCCTTGGGAAGTGCTGTCTGCAGCCAGCATCAGACCATGTCTCACTTGGGTGCTGGTGGGTAGCAGGATCACATCTGCAGCTGGCATCAGTCTCACGGGTGAGATCCTATATGGGTCCATGGGAGCCTGCAGCGGTGGAGGGCATGGGCTGGGACAGCTGGAGGGAACCCGGCACGGTCCCCCTCAGTTACAGATTTGCTCCTGCACCACTTGTTCCCAGTGATGGCTGATGCTCTGCCGTTCCCTGCCTGCAGTCTTACACAGCAGCCCATCAGGCAGCCGGTTTTTATCCCATCTCATGCTGATTTTGGCATCATCCTCCCCTCCTGAACTCGCTGCTGCGAGGTGTGCGGATGCCTCTCTGAACCCTCCCCGCAGCGCGTCAACACTATTATCTCCATCAGCCAAACTTGTAATCTCCTGAAAAAATATCTCTCGCTATTTTGACAAGTTCTCTTTCCATCACCCCCCGCTGACTGGCAGGAGCACTGGCTCGCACAGGCGCCCCGTCGCTGCTGCTCCTGCTTCTTGGCAGGAGCCAAAAGTTCAGGTACCCCCAACGAAGAGCAAACCCTTCACCCTGTGCCCCCCGCCCCCAGCATGCTGGTGGTTTCAGGGCCGGGGACCAGGCCGGAGCCGGGACGTGCCAGGGTAGCACGAGGCGGCGTTCCCAGGCAGTGGGCTCCAGAAGCAGCCACAGATGGTGAGCCCACACGCCGCGTCGCCGCAGCAGCCAGTGACCTACACGCGGGCGTCATGCGAGATTTTGGAGGAGAGGGGGGGAGCTGACGAAAATGCACATTCCCGCTGCAGCTCAGCTCTCACCTCCGCCCCTGCAGCCCTCCTCCAGCAGCCCAGCGCTGCCGGCTTCTCCAAGAGCCTTCCCAGCCTGTTGCCATTGTGGCCGCTTCAGTGGCCACGCAACCATGCTGTGGCTTTTTGGGGAGGGCAGAGGGCCATGTCATCCCTCTCCCCAGAGGGTGTGAGGCCATCCTGCATCTTGCACGGGGTGGAGGCTGCCAGATGCCCCTCGCAGAAGCAGATATGGGCTGCAGCTCCCCTTTGCTGGGACACTGCTCCCACCAGCTGGGCTCTGGTGCACCCAAGGGCTGGCAAGGAACTGCCATCCCCTGAGCTCAGCCATATACATCCAGTGAGTCTTGCTGTTGGGGTACAGCCTGGCTGTGCTACAGAAGGGACCATAGAGCACCAGGGCAGACAGCAGCAGGGCCCCCAAGCTCCTCTACAACTTGAACAGGAGCAGGGCTGGGGCTCCTCCTCACCTTTGAATTTCTGGGAACTCTGGGGCAGGGCTCTCCTTAGAGAGGCACTCAAAGCTTTTGCAGCCTGCAGGCACACTCCTCCTTCACCACCTCCCCCTTTCCCCAGTCCCCAGGGGCCAGGGTTTGTCTGCAGAGATGTTTTCCTCTGGCTTCATTTACAGCTGGCCTCCACTTTCCTCACCCCACGTGCATCCCAACATCTTTCCACAGTGCTCCCTGGGCCAAATATCACAAAAAGTGATTCACCCTAAAGTGAATCACCCCTGGGGAAGGAGATGAAACACAAAGAGACACCCCAGGCCAGAGCAGGGCAAGCAGAGGCTCCCTGCAAGCCTCCCATAGCTGATGGAACGAAGCAATACAAGACCTGACAGCCACAAGCAGAAAGCAGATAAATCCTGTCTGCAGCCTGGCTTTGTGCATCTCCATCGGGCGGGGAAGAGAGTTGTGGACCAGCTCAGGTCCCAGCACAACACCCAGCTGCTGCTTTTTCCACCTGGTTGCAGGTGACATGAGCTGCAGACGGTCTCAGATCTCTCCTGTCTGTGATGTGCAGGAGTGGGAAGGGTCTGTGATGGAAGTAAAAGTATTGTGAGTCCAGTGTCAGTGCTCTCGGGTCTAGAGAGGTTGGCACAGGGTGAGGAACAGCAGTCAGAGGTCAGGGACCTACCTGGCACCAGCACGTGGCACAGGCAATCCTACCCCGAACCCAGTGCTAGGATCACCCTTGAGGCTGCCCTTCCCCAGCCACTTGCTCCTGGGGAGGCAGAGCACTGCAGGGGCTTCAGATGCTGGGTCCAGCACAGGATTTTAAGAGGTAGAGAAGACCTCAAGGATGGTGCTGTCCATCTCCCAGGAGCCAGCAAGCTTCAGCCATCAAATGGTCCTTCATCCCACGGGTCCCACCCGACGCTCCCCATGCTCCCTGCATGGGAAAAGTGACATCCCGCCCCACTGCCACGCACTGCTTTACCGAGCCCTCCTGAGCAGATGAAGGCTTCACATGCACACATGTCCACTCCTCCGTGGGGCTGGGTGGGAGCAGGGCACGGGAGCTGGCATGGTAAGGGTGTGAGGCTTAGATGTGAGGTTTATCTCCAGCAGCATTCCTGGGACTGAAACAGTGCAGTGGAGCTGAGCAGAGCATCCCTCTCCCCTAGCCAGAAGCGGACCTGTTGTATCCAGCCTAGCCAAGGGGCAGGGCAGCCCCACAGCTGTCCGTACTGCCCAGGACCCTCTGCTCTAACCTTCAGCGCTAATCCCAGGCCTGGCTGAAAGCCACTCTTAGGAGAGCTCAGGGGCTCTTGCACCCTAAATTATCCCCAGATACAGCTGGCAGCTGTTGAAGGGGAAAGCACAACCCCCCCAAGTCAGCAGTACCCCGTCTCAGCAGCATGTTGGGGTGCTGAGTGACCATCTCCACCAGGCTGGGGTGGGACAGCTGGGGATGCACACAGACCAGATATCCCACCTTCAGAAGCGCTGCATTCGGGCTGTGACCTCCTTTCCAGCCCAGCACCCTCCCTCCTGTCCCACCACCTCCCTTGCACCCTCTGTGAGTCCCCAGCCCCATTGCAGCCCTGTGGTGTGCACCCAGGTGATATGCAGTTCTGGGGACCGGGAGAACCAAAACCCCCAGTGCTGCATTGCAGCGAGCACACGGGGCTGCACATAGCCAGGAGTCACCATGCCCCGCTGCACCATGACATGGGGAGGACAGTTTGCCTGCAGTGCTGACCAGCAGGCACCAGTTTGAAGCAGTTGCTGGCAGACTGTGGCCAGGGTGTTGAGTCCACGGAGGATCCCAGCAGGTGCGCAGGGGAGACCTTCACTCCGAGGATGCAGCCCCATCTCCGTAATCCTTAAGGTTGTCTCAAAAAAAGACAGTTCAGCCTCTGGGGCCAGAGGAGATGCAGGGAAAGCTTTTATTGGTATCTCCCAGACAACGTCAACCCAGTTAAAAAAATGCTTCGTGTCTCAGAGAGCTGTTTAACACAGCTCAGGCAGCAATTGGTACAGGGACAGCAAACCAGGCTGCATCTGCTCAGCCCCAGTCACAAGCTCCCGGCTTCCTCTGTGAGTGTGTGCGTGTGTGTGTGTGTGTGTGTGTGTGTGTGTGCGTGCGCGCTA
>NW_010427329.1:550-2175 GCF_000710305.1 Buceros rhinoceros silvestris | reverse complement strand
CATCCGCTCCCAGCATCTCACTGTCTCCTGCATCCTCCAGCAGCAAGTGCAGGGCTCTGGCTCCCCGGGTACCAGCCTTGCTGCTCCATCCCCCGGCAGGGATTTGCCCGCGGGGCGCGGGATGTGGTGAGCTCCCGCAAGTGGAGAGGGGGTCGTGGCCAGTGGCAGCAGCGATGGACATCGTGTGGACTGCTTTCTAGGGCTCGTACTCCCCAGACGGACCCTGACCCTGGTAAGTGGCTTTTTTTGCCACCATTGGCACTTTGCCCGGTGCATGGCATGGGCTGGCCACACTTTGTGACACCCATGGGTGGGTCATCCTGGTGCCCCCGGGGTCCTGGTGCTCTTGGGATGGGGTGCCTGGAATTGGGGATGTGGATGGGGTGGGAGGGTCCTGCCCAGGCATCGGGGTCCTCATGTGGGTGCTGGAGAGAGAGGCTGGGGAGGGAGCTGAGGAGCAGAAGTGGGGAGCTGGGCAGGAGCTGTGTCTGCTGCAGGGGAAGGGACTCTGCTGTCACAGCATTTTTATCCCCTTCTGGGAGAGGGAAACGTGCGACACACCTATGAAATCTGCCATGGTGCAGCAGGACAGGCAGCCTGAGCTAGCAGGGAGAGCAGACGCCAGCTCAGTATCCCCTGGCTGGGGACACAGCACAGGTGGGACTCTGGGCATCCCTGAGATGTCCCCATCAGGCCCCTGCAGCCCTATGGAAGGTGGGGAGGCGACCAACAGCCACGGACCCTGTTGCCCCATGACCCAATTGGGTCACCTCACAGCAGCAGCACCAGCAAGTGCCGTAGTCCCAACATGTGCCATCTGCCAGGGAAAAGGGGGTGCTGCCAGACCCCTCTGGACATCCCCAGCCAGCTCAAGGAGGTGGCGTTTGGAGTCCCCCAAGCAGGAGCCTGCTGCCTGTGCTGATCAGCTGCCTCATCCCAGGCAGGCAGAGACTGGCAGGGTGGGCAGGGCTGTGCCAGAGCCACAGCAGCTCCTCCCAGCTGTGCTCCGTGTCCTTCAGACCGAGCCCTGGGACCCAGCTGCCACAGGGTCACCGGGGAGTCCTCCCCGTTGGAATCCCATCCCTCTGCCTCCAGTCCCTAATGCTGCTCCCAGGGAGGCATAGCACTGGAGGCTAAAAACACCGGGAGCCTGACGAGGACAGGGGGGAGGCCTGGGGGACTAGGCTCGTTCTCCCATGCCAGAGGAGAGCCTGGGAAGGGGTCCTGCTCCTGTCACACCCCTGCTGCATCCCCTTGAGGGTGGGTGCAGGGGGTGTCACGGACCTTGGTCATGCCGTACAGCCCAAGCCCTGCTGGCCCTTGGTTTGCTTGCAGGGCTTTATGCCAAGGATGCAACCGCAGGGCAGGCGAGTGTGGCTAAGCAGGGGGCAAACAGGGAGGCAACAGTCAACACTCTGGCCCCTGTAGCTGTGCCCCCCCAGCTTCCCACTGGCCACCACAACAGCCCACCCTGCACCCATGGCCCCTGAAACACACCCATCCCGCACCCCCAGCTGCCACAGCCACCACCCCATACCCACAGTTGCTGCAACATCCCGGCACCCAAAGCCACCACCCACATCATGCCCACGGCTGCTGCAAAATCCCCGCCCGCACCACAAGGT
>NW_010427329.1:0-455 GCF_000710305.1 Buceros rhinoceros silvestris | reverse complement strand
CCCACCATGCCCACGGCTGCGGCAATATCCCTGCCTGCACACCAGGTTGTAACACCCACCCGGTGCCGCTAGCCATGCCATAGCACATCCACCCCATAGCAGATACATCCACCCGGTAGCACGTTCACCCCATAGCACATCACATCCACCCCGTAGCACATCCACCCTGTAACACACCCATCTCTGACATATCCACCCCACGCTGCTCCCCACCTCATCCATCCTGCACTCCCAGCCACCACAACGCCCCTGCCATGCTGCAATACACGCACCCACGCATCACCCACCCGCCGCACCACCGCCCTCACAGACAAACCCGGCACCTCACAAACCCAGCATGAGCCACAGGTGCTCCCACTGCCGTAGGGGATAGGAGATTTGGAGCCACGCAGGGACTGCAGGCTGTTTCTTTTGGAATGCTCTGCTCTGCTTCCTTCTCCCTGGCTTCCTCCATG
>NW_010427328.1:75957-86933 GCF_000710305.1 Buceros rhinoceros silvestris | reverse complement strand
GGTTCCTCCATGTTGAACCCAGGACATTACCTTATTTATACTCCTTGCACTGAAAAAGAAACCCTCTTTGAAGAGTATTTTGCAAACTCTTTTTGATTCCTTCCAATCTGCAAGGCTTTCTAGAGAGTTACACAGTGCTATTCTGGCCTGTTTAGGACTGCTATTAAGACTTATTAATCTTCTTCTTCTGTCTCTGCCAAACAATGTTCATTTTGTTTTGTAAAATAGGATGACTACAGTGGGCAAAACTGAGTCCAACAAGAAAATATAATGCAGAACATTTAAATTTATTATTTAAGGAATAAGAGTTCAAACTCCATCCATCACAGGGGAAAATGTAACCTTATCTCACACATGACGACTGGGCCACTAAAATCCTTACTAAGAGGAATAGTTACTCCTTTATTTGACAGTGTGGTTGTGAGGTTTGGGTTTTCTTTGTTTGTTTTCTTTTTTTTTTATTCCCCTCCCAAACTAATTTTGTGATTCATATGGTAAAAATGCCTGCCAGACTAGGATTAGAGGTGATCTGGGAGACACCCAGGAAACTTTTATGAGTGAAAAGTCAACTACCTACATACCGTAGTTTCCTAAAACAACAGATGACACTTGACTGTGGTTTTTGATCATCGAAGTATTGGGGAAACTAGTCAAAATAAGTAGGGATAAACCCTTTTATGGATGTAGCAGTGGTATTCTTTCATAAACTGTGCACATTTGGATTCCAATACTGTGCTGACCAAAACAAAGAAAAAAAAAAAAATGTTATGTTCCAGCCAGAAATTCAGATCAAAGAATGATAGCCTGGAGTAACTTTGTTCTTGTATCTGCAAGTTATCCAGAGGGAAAAAAAAAACAAAAAACACACAGCTCCCCAAACCTATTCAGACTTGGCCTTTGATATCTCGGAGCCTGTTTTCTTTCATGGGATCTGAAAACAGAAGATATTTTTAGGAGGTGCTGTAGAGAAAGAAAATAGCTTAGAATTACAGTAGGCATTGAAACATTTTAAAATATGTGTGACTACATTCATGCAGATGCATATTCTTTTTCACAAATGCCAACCTGTATAAATGGCACTGTATTGTGTCAGTTTTCTGTACAAGTTTGGTAACTGCCATATTTGAGATGTGGACCGCTCCAGAGTACCACATTCCCTTCAGTCAACCACATTTATACTTACATGTTCACCATCCATTTTGGATGCCTACATAATCCATTCATTGTAGCAAAAGCATGTGTTATAAAAATACGATATGCATAACTTGTTTTACAATGTTTTCTTACTTGACTAGACAAAGGAGTGGGTAGCAAAAGCAAAAGTTATGTGTATATAACTTCAGCCTATTTGTAACTACTATTCACAATTGAATAACTTTTTAACCCTTCTAAAATTAGCATCTAAGCTATCATAGTGCCAGGGTGTTCTTTTTCTAACAAAATCTTGTTTAGCAAGAATGAAGTATCACAGCCTAGAGAACTAGTGGAGTAACCGAAAGTCAAATCCATTGTTCTTACTGCAGGTAGCTTTTAGTTCTTGTAAAATGTCAGCTGTGTTTGAATTCTCCTTTCCAATGAAGAGCATTTGCTCTGATTGTAGGGAGCACATTGTATCTCTTATTCCAGAAAAAATTGATCACTTAAACAAGCATCATCATATGATTCCTAGCTGACATTCACTTTCATTCTCTTACACTTCACTTGTATGGGGTTAATTTTGCACACTGAATGAAGCAAGTGTCGTATTTCATTTTTATTTTTATTGCACACAGTTTTCGATTTTTATAAAAAGAAAAAATAATTAATTTCATAAAATTCTAGTTGGAGCAGAGAAACTATGCCTTGACAGAGACCTTGATCTAACGATAATGCTTGGTCTGTTCCTAGTTTGAAATATGTGAGTCATTTCCACTGACAAATTTCAGATTTGCTGAAGTACAGTGTTGATTCAGAACCATTATTTTTAAGACCGTAGTCCTTTAAGGCACAATGAGCACCCAGAGTTACCTGCACATTTGGGTGTGGAGTAAATATAGATTGGCTTACCAGTGTAAAACTGGAGCTGTGTTGTACTTACACTTTTAGCATAGCAGACACATAATTCATAAGCACGAAAATTAAGTAGGATGACACCACCAACCTCTTGAACAGGGTGATTTTAAGTATCCTTTAGTGACTCATTCTATCTTATTTTATAATCAATGTCTTTTATGTAATCCTTTCCTTGAATGTGCCATTAAAGGAGGGTGACAGAAGGTAGGAGGTGAGAATGACTAGATGAGTATTCAGCACCAGATTGGTATTCCATTAATACAAATTACCATTTCCTTATCAGCAAAGAAAGATATTTGCTTGGATACGTGCAACATAAAGCTTTCGTTTTACTAAAGTCTCACATTAAAATAAATTTACATTCTAGTATTTTATTTCTTTAAACTGATATATTATTTATTTATTTAGTGTTTGTTAGAGACTCAGACAGAAACTTTGTTTTCTCACTAAGGCGCTGTAAAAAAACTATATTACTGTATCATGCACAGGACATAGGATTATCTTGTATCCTGCCTTCTCTTTGCTCCAAGCACCCATCCAGGACAAAAACCTCCACCAAACCCAGTCTTGCATTAGTTACATTAAATTTTATTACATAAACAAAAGTGATGTTTGTAGCTAAAACTACACAGTCAGAAAAAAACCCAGCTCTAATTGCCAGTAATTATAAATCCATAAT
Organism: Buceros rhinoceros silvestris; assembly: GCF_000710305.1. Classification (NCBI taxonomy): domain Eukaryota; kingdom Metazoa; phylum Chordata; class Aves; order Bucerotiformes; family Bucerotidae; genus Buceros; species Buceros rhinoceros. The sequence continues at coordinate 84,202 of NW_010427328.1, read as the reverse complement.
GAAAATATGCTGCTAGTGTTTTGCTCCCTGTAGTTTGTTTCTGTAAAAACAAGTAATCTTTTACCCAGCCATGCAATCACACTAAAAAAAATTGCAAGTTTTTCCTTACAAACTCAGTGAGTATATTGGCTAGAGTGAGAATAGGATTTTACACAGAGTTTTTTGGGGTTTTTTCCAGATTAAATTACATAGATTGAAGTAACGAGGTTTCTTCTTTTCAAAACCTTGCCTGGTGAGTTTCGAATGCATTTTCCTGGAAAATTTGTAGAATTCTATATGTCAAATAAAAAATATTGCTGAGTTGTAACAGATCTACCATTATTTTGTTCCAGACAGGTGAGATGTTCTTACATTTTTGTTTTAAAACGTAAAAGATAACTTTAATTAATTAACAGATTAATTAGTTGCACCAGGCACGGTGACCTGCAAGGCAGACATAAATCCTAACATTTGCATTTTCTCAGATTCATGTCTATATCATAACAACATTTCTGTTGCTGTCCTTTATCCTCTCCACTGCCCCTTACTTTACTACTCTTCTGAAGGGAGTAGGTAACTTTCATCCTGGTTCTGCATATTTATTCAGCACATATTTCAGCACATTTTATATGTAGCACACTTAGACTGCAATCCAGTTACTATCTCCAAGGCAACTGGTCAGTAGCCTCCTTGTATTTATATTCCTGGAATGGAGAACAAAGGAATACAGAAGAGTATTTTATGGTCTTTCTCCCATTTTCTATGGCACAGGTCTATGAAGAGAAGGAGAGAGAGAGGAAGCAAAGAAGGAAGGAAGGAGGGAAGGGATAGAGGGTGGGAGACAAGGTGTGTTTCTGTGATAGTCTGAAAAACAGCATTGATATTGCTCATGAAAAAATGATCTTTTATTTGGGTAGATTTATGAATTGAAATATCTTTGAAGATCTCGTTCAAAAATAAGCTTCCACTGAGTTACGCCACTGATTTAAATTTTGACAGATGAATGTAGAAAAATAATCTTACAAATGCTTAGCTATTATCCAGGAGAAGCAGTCAAGCATTGCTGCTTCTGTTTCTTCAAGAATTAAATTGCCTGGCAGAACTTGGAATACATTTGTAGCAACAGAGGCTTGGCTCTTGTCTTTATAGTGCAAGCAACAACCAAATAGGAGTTTATATTCTCCTTTGGGTTATACTGACTTATGCCAGCTCCAGGGGTAAAAGGAACAATTTCTTCATGGGTAACTCCTCCTCACGTGAGAGGAGTCTAACAGATGAAAGTCCGGTGCAATTCCTGGCATTTTCAAATCCGTCACCTAATGGTCATGATCTTATGCACATCCATGTCCAGACAAAGCTGTTGATCATTCGGTAAATATGTACTTCAGTAAGTCATCCTGCATACCATGGTAAGAAGTTCCTTGCGTACTGGTTCTTCAAATTCAACCAATTACAATAAGAAGGATAGAAGGAAAAGATCCGGTGTACATCAGAGAGGGGAAAAGACAGACAGACCTGAGAAACTTCCAGGCAGAAGTAACATCCTGTTGTGAATAGACTCAAATATTTAAAACACCAAGCTTCATAGCAAGGGATAGGATGATGTTTGAGCATTCTGAATTCATAGAGGATCCATCACTTGTTTCTTTAAATAGAAAGAGCCCATGTATTCCGATTTATAGCTGGTCATAGTCAACTATCAAATTAAAATGAATGAAAATATAAACAGCGATTTCCACATTTTCTTTCTCAGTTTTTGTGGACTGTGTACTCTCTCTTTAATAGTGGGACTCGTAAAAGAAAAAAACAATGATCTTTTTCTTTTCGTTTACCTCTGTTTTACAGCTTTTACGTGTCTTACCCTCCAGTCTACTCTAAATAGAAAGGCAAAATCTTGAGGGACTTTAATTATTAGTTTCAGTTTTAATGTAAAGAGAATCAATTATGACAGCAGCAGCTGAGGCTTTAGGAAACAAAATATCCTGAGATTCAATAAAAATCACAACAAAGTATAAAATTAAAGCATTCACTTTGCTTTCAGTGGACTCATGCCTTTTTTTTTTGTACTGATGGTAGTAATGGTGACACGGAACTTAAAATGGCATCAAGTTCTGTTGTTTGCTTAATTTACAAGAGGTTAACCAGTTATGAGCACAGATATTTACAATGAAACTAGGCAAAACTTCTCCTCATCAAGGTTTTAACTTAATGCAAAAATGAGTCTCAGATTCCCTTTATTAACATTCTTTGCACAGCTTTTGGTGACAGGTGGGATTCAGGTCAAATGCAAGGTCTCATTACCTAGGAGATAACAGCTTTGGGTTTATGATAGCCTTTATTCTGTACCCGATGCAAACTTGCTGAGCACATAATGGTTCCAAATTGTGTAGGCTTATCTCCATTCCTTTTATTTTTTTTTTTGGTAAATTCAATGGTGACATTAAACTTCAAGAAGCTATCACCTGAAAGCTGACAGTTGCATTTACAAAGAAGAGGATCAAGCGCCAAAGAGCTGATGCAGCATCTTTCGCTGTAAACTTTGCAACTCAGATTATGAAATAATTTGAAAAGTAAACTTTCATTAAAGTATAATGTGGTAGCATAAAAGCAAAATTACTGTATAAATATTTGGGAATTTGCATAAACAGAAAATGGCATTTGCAACGCGTTTCACAGAAGTTTTGGAAGTGCAGGCAGGGCACAAAAGCTCTAGAAGCAATGCTTTGCCAAGATTTCCATCCAAAGTCAGTGAAAATTCGTCCATTTACACCAGCTATTTTTTCTCTAATATGTATTTCACATAACTCTAATAGAATTATTTTTTAGTAAGCAAGGAAGTCAAATTCCAGATTTGTCATCTGGCTTGCAATGACTTCTACTTTGTGATCTGGGAAGTGAAAATTAATTTGATTTAAAATTCCTTATTTACAATAAAATAACTCTTTTCCAGGTAAATTGGAAAAAAATATGTAATGCTTTCTTTAGAAATCTAATTTGAAGTACACAGTGCTCACAGCATTTCCAAGTGCTTATTGATTAAGAGAATTCACTGAAAGTTACTTCATCAGTAGATTAATCTTTATGATAATATTGTTTAATGTACACTTCATTTCCCCAGTGTAATCAGCAATAGAAAGAAAATATGTTCCTACACATTTTAAGATTAAATGATTTAGTACAAAGAAAGAATGATTTATTTATTCATAAATCATTATAATAGGCAGAATTCAGTACCAGTACATTTGTCTAATAGTGTCATTATAAGTCTTTGTTATAATTCTTTATAATGGGTGACACAGGGTTGTGCAAGGAATCTCAGTTCTTCAATTTTGTCCTACTTTAAATGATGGATTAAACATAAATATATCATTTTAATATATTTGATTGTGTGTTGTTATTGGTGAAATTCCATCTCTTTGAAATCAGTAGCAAAATATACATTGATCTAAATGAAGCTAGTATTTCAGGCTTTTAAAAAAAAAAAATGTTATTTTTTTCAGATCAGTTGCATCGACTGAATCAAAAATGGTGCAGGTGGACCTGCCATTCTGTCAACTTCCTTTTGTACACAGATATGTACAGTCCAGCTGTGAAGCTAGGGGTACACAATAAAATGCTGAAAGGAAAAATATTTTATATCAATAACTACTGAGGGGTTTGTGAAACCATAAGGTATTGACAATTTTTGAAGGTATTGCAATTATTCTGAAGTGTGTGCAAACCTTTATTGCTTTATTAATTTATTTTTTAAATAAGTCTGATGCTCAGCTTACATAGGTAATGTTGACTCTTTGAAATCATTCAAAATCAGGTAAATATCCAAATTTATAATAAAATGCACACCTTGCATATTTGGAAGGGATGATATATAGAAAGAAGTAGTACAGAGTGGAGATGCTGGTACATTGGGTACCCATTTTTTCATCCATTCTTTGGATCAGGGCAATTCAGTAAAACATTCAAATTATTTTGCTCTATATATGCAAATTATCTGACACATTTTGGACTCAGATATATTACATGGATTGATTTAAAGATTTTTTGTTCTTAAACTCATATGATACATGAATTTTAAAAATCAACTGCTGTTGCTAATCAATGCAGAATTTGTTATTAGGCTGTTTGAATTTAGTTTAGATTTATAAAACCACTCTGTTTATCCCTGTGATCAGGTCACTGAACTAGTAGGCTAGCTTAGAAATTTGACTTGTAGCCTATAAGATCTCCTTCACCTACCACAATTTAAAAGGGTGATTTCTGTGTTTCAGATTATCCTTCCTGTCCTTGTCTTGAAGGATGTCACTGTAGCAGAACTATTGGTTTGCCTTGGCGTGGGGTTCCCCATCGTATGTTTTTTATTCTGCTGAAGGTAAAATGAATGGAAGTGTTACGGGTTAAGATGGTTCTGGTGGGGCTTGAGACCCCAGTCTCCTCCCTTCCCTTTCCCCGCTAAGTGCGGGAAAGCTTTCCTGCAACTTTTGTGGGGAAAACACGCAAGCCTTCTTGGCTTCTTATTGGGAGCCGAGGCATATCAAACAAGCGCCTCAGCAACTAAGCATATAAAAAGCGGAGTTTTCTGATACTCCACCACGTGCCAATTTGAGTTCAGAAAGGACACAGAGAGAGATTTCTACCAAAGGGAGAAAGAATGCCACTTCCTCCACGCAGCAGTAAAAGACTCTTTTACAGATACGTTCCTGTTTCCTCAAGGGGATGGAAAGGAGCACGTGAGGCGTCCCTGACCCCACATCAAGAGATCCACCGCTGAGAGACGTGAGGAAGGACCGTCCCCCGTAAGCCGCTGAAGGAAGCTGTCCTGCCAGAGTTGACACAGAGCTGGATCGTTGCCTGAAGGACACCCCACTATCATCCATGCCCACTGAGGTGCAAAAGAAGATATGATGATGTCTTCTATTAGGGGTGAGATGGAAAGATTCTTCAGCGAAAGTTTGCCTGGACAGTTCGTTTCTGGACTGGAACTTTGGAGGCTAAAAACATGGCGACTCACTCCTCGCCCCACCCTGGTCCTCAGCCATGAGGCTGGGTCTTTGTTTAAGCAGGGATGCAGATTCAACGCAGGATGGGAGGCTGTACTTATCTGTATATACCTATTTATGTATTTATTAACCTCTCTCTTATCTGTCTCTTTATCATCAGTCCTGTTTGACTTTATATGATTGATTTGGGGTTTTAATGGTGTTAAGCATTAAACCGATTCTGTTCCACCTGTGATTCTCTTGCTTCCTTTGTTTTCCTAAACAAGCCCTAACAACCACTTAAACTCTTTTGTGCAGCCCTCAGGTGGGTTCACATGCTCCCTGAGGCTGCAGAAACTCGCATTAGAAAAAACCCTTTCAGAGATTACAACTTTCTAATTTCAAACTGTGACAGGAAGCAAGGCTGAAACTAGATCTGATTGATAATAAATAAATGTTGCTTCTTTTAACCACAACTTAGTCTTATCCAGAAGCTCACTTAGTACCTTGCTCATCATTACCAACTTTTTTTATTCCATCAAGCTCTGCTCAGCTCCATTACTTTCAGCAAGTATCATGCTTTCTTATTCGCTTCAAGTTTCTACCAAAAAAAAGCAAGATACTGAATTATTCTGAGAAAATAAATCTGTTCTATGTAGTGACCTTTGACAAGCTATGGAATAGCAGTAGCAGTGCTGAAGCTTAAAATCCAGGATCTTAAACAGTTATTCTGAAACCCGGATTGAATGACAGGAAAGCAAGGTGAGGGGAGATAATTTAGACAGACTGTGACACATTGACTGAAAGATCCCCTCGTATTTAAACTGACGTGCTCACTCTTGGTTTGCTGTATAACCCGTATGACCTGCTTTGTAGGTCAGGCTTGGACTGGTAGTACTGCATCTTCCTGCTCATTTCTGGCAGCAGGTGGAGGAATGAGCTGGGAGACGGATGGAAACACAAAAGATGAAACTCCTTTATAATATCTTTCTACAACACATCTACCACGGTTATGATCTAAAAATACTTCTGCAACAGTATTAGCAATCTGTGTCTTTTCCCTGAAAAATACAAATTTACATTAAGCTTTGAATTTTGTTAGTAAGGAACTATTGTATAAATGTGTACACAGTTATGTTGCATTAATATGTATAAAAATATTTTGTATAGATTATATGAGTCAAGCAAATACAGAAAAAAATTGTCTATAATTTTTGCAGGGCTTCTGAAAAAACACATATGGGATAGGTAACAAATTGCCTTCTGTAAAGCATGAGTGTGACTATTAAATTAGCAACTAAAAATAATTAGATTACATACAATCTAAGGGATAAGACACACTGAAGGTGTCTTAGCATATTTTTCTCTAAAATATTTCCATGATTTAACTGTTTTTAAACCAGTCACCCCTCAGGAATACACCATAATTAATTTCAGATTTGCATAGTTATTACAGTCATTGAGGGAAAATGCTGGGAAATAAAAGCCCCATTCATCTCAAAGTATGCTGTTCTGCTTTTGACCGTGTATGTTCTGCAAACTTTCATTTTTAGATACATGAATAAATTCTGATCCAGACTCAGGCCACAAAAATCCCTGAAAGTAACATCTTTCCTTCTGTTCTCAACCTTTCAGTGTCCCTGATGCCTTTATACGACGCAGTGTATTAAAAGATGTTTTGGAAACACGTCATTTGACAAGTAATCTTGATTTTCACCAGAAATTTACCAGTGCAATTTAATAAAACTCAGAACTGAATTATCAGCAGCTTACTAATAATAAGACTTTCTTTCTGGATTACTTAAAGACCTGTAGTACTGCAAACCAGAGCACCAGTCAGTGTGCTGTGATAATCACTTATATTTGCGGGCAGTTGAGTAAGACCTTATGAACAAGAATTACCATTGCTTTTAACACAGAAGAGAATGGGTTTTAATGTCACTTATATGTAGTCACACTTGGAATTTGGATAATCACTGCCAGCAGATACTGGCTTATAAAGCTTACTGTTGAGAGCCCATCCTTTGCTACAGAAGCTTCCTCTGCCTTTCCTGCTGGAGTTCTCTGTATGCTGATAATGTATCTCATATCTGTTACCGGTCTGAGGATGCTTCACTTCACACTTCTGATTCATTCACACAGTAGGTCTTTACTGAAATTTGGGGTTGTGCTTGATACTACTCAAAACTTTTTTATGAGCACAGGCAAGAAAGCTTCCTGCAAACCTTTTTTAGATCTTAATGGTGACTGCTTTTGGAGAAGTGACTCAGAGAGCAGAGCTCTCAAGTGTTTCTTACCACGTTAAATGAAGTGTGCTAATCATAACCCTTCGAACACTAAGCCGAAGTGCAGTAACACAGTACAAGCAGATCTAAGACCTGTCTGTGACTGAAAGAAGTACTTCCATTCTTTAATCCTTATCACACGTATTTAGTCTCTGAGTGTTCTCCAAAGCAGCATTTAAGACATGGGATCAGCTCCATGAAATTGCAGGGGGAAAAAACTGAGGAAATTTATTTGGTTTTAAATTTGCAGTCCATCATCACATTAATGGTTTCATCTGATCGCTGGCTGAGTACTCATGTTGCTGCTGCAGAGACAGTGGCTGAAGGGGGAACATCCACTACTTTTTATCTGGGCTTACAGCAAATTCAAGAGCAAAGTAAACCAGAGGAAACTAAAATTACACCATCCCAAAGAGAGGGTTTCACCCTCAGTCCAGAAGCCATTGCATCTACACAGCAAGAGGGTAGTGTAGGGCACTGCAAGGTGAGGAATCTGTGCTCAGGGTACGTGATACCACCTCTTACTTCTGTCACTTCTCATACACCCTAGGAAGTCACAGTCTACTGATGTCACAGTCCTGCAGCAGAGAGATATCCTCCTGTATCTGCAGTACGGGGCATGAAGTGTCACCGTCTGGCACCCCCCAGGTCTGTCACCCTCCTCCGGAGTCAGTACCCTCGCTGCACTTCGTACCCTGCCTCACCCCAGATGAAAGTCCTCAAAGATAAAGTTGTATTAGAAGTGTTCAAACACCTCCCAGCTAATTTTGGTGGAAGTGAAGAACTATCTGTTCAGGGGAACAGCTCAACAGGGGGAAGGAAAGGGAAAGGAAAGGGAAAGGAAAGAGAAAGGAAAGGGAAAGGAAAGGGAAAGGAAAGGGAAAGGAAAGGGAAAGGAAAGGGAAAGGAAGGGGAAAGGAAGGGGAAAGGAAAGGGAAAGGAAGGGGAGGGGAAGGGAAAGGAAGGGGAGGGAGAGGGATGGGGGGGAGAGGGAAGGGGGCGGGG
>NW_010427328.1:60181-75822 GCF_000710305.1 Buceros rhinoceros silvestris | reverse complement strand
AGGGAAGGGAAGGGAAGGGAAGGGAAGGGAAGGGAAGGGTTATTTGCACCAGGGAGGTGGGAAAGATCAGCTGTGAATGAGGCAACATTGCTCCTCTCCAGTTAGCACAGCTGTAGCCAGAAGAGGATGTCTCTTTCCATTCATTGTACTTAAAATCAGAGGTAGACTAATTTCGAATCTAATAATTAGCTTCAGCAGTCTTATGAATTCGGGATACTGAATGAAGTGTGAGTCATAACCCATGAAAGAGGTCAGAAATGCTGCTATTGATGCTTACTGAATGGAAATTATATGGGAGAGACAAGTTCAGGAGCCTTGGTTAAAAAGCTTTTGCATCTTAGTAATCTTCTTGTTACATACCTTGGCTGAGTGAAGAAGGCAAGTCCATTGCTTTGCGTGGACTTCAGCAGTGCTAAAAATAATGAAAAATTTCTGATAGGAATTAAAAATTGTACAGCATGCTCACTTCTTTTATCTTCTATTACTGATGAATAGTTTCATACAAGGGTAGAGGAAATACATACAGAAGACTCTGATTATAACTCAAATATTCTCTATGTCCCTGCTTTTTTCTCTTCCATGCAGGAAGGTTAAGGTTTGAAATTAGCTCTACTTTAGCTATAAGCATCAACTAGTTGAATTTAAAATGGAATAATTTCATATTCCATTTAGCGGTAAGTTAGATAGAAATATTACAGTCATGATTCCAAATAAGCTTAAGAAAATATTTCTAATGAACTTTGTAATAAACTGTACAGTTTAAAATAAATATTTCTGGATTATATTTAACTCCATTAACCTCCAGCAAAATATGATTTATTTTCCTTTTTGCTCTTACTCATTTCTTTTCCTGTCATCGATAAATGCTCTTTTGTTCCTCTTCTTAATGCTGGCATAAGGAAGGCATAAGACTGGAAGGTTGTTAATCCTGATTAGGTGCAGGCAACATAACACATCTGACTGCGCCTTTAACATCTCCAATATCACTATTCTAGCTGGTCAGCCATCTAACTAGTTACAAAATGTTAACTTTCAGCATCAGACAAGACTGGGTACAGTCTATCTGGCACAGCCTTAGGCAAAAGTCTAGCTATCAGGCAGAGGGGGTGTGAATCATGCCTCCCCTCTTTGTATTGATCACAAATATTTTTTTCTTTTCCTGTCATCGATAAATGCTCTTTTGTTCCTCTTCTTAATGCTGGCATAAGGAAGGCATAAGACTGGAAGGTTGTTAATCCTGATTAGGTGCAGGCAACATAACACATCTGACTGCGCCTTTAACATCTCCAATATCACTATTCTAGCTGGTCAGCCATCTAACTAGTTACAAAATGTTAACTTTCAGCATCAGACAAGACTGGGTACAGTCTATCTGGCACAGCCTTAGGCAAAAGTCTAGCTATCAGGCAGAGGGGGTGTGAATCATGCCTCCCCTCTTTGTATTGATCACAAATATTTTGAAGTGTTTTTGAAGGGCTAGTGTTGAGTTTTACTTAAATACCAGTTCTTTCTCTTCCGCAAGGTAAATCTACACACATCATCCTCTAACAGGAAAAGAACAAAAAAGAAGCAAGGAAAAGTAATCTGTGATAGTATATTTCACACTGTGATAGCACAAAGGACTTGAATTACAAGTTTGAATTACTTGCCTCAAATGCATAAGCCAAAAATCACTATCAGGCTTTCAGAAAACCTGATGTACTACAAAAAAGATTAAAAACCCCATAACTTTTCTTCATTCCTACTTCTTTTTTTTATGGCATTTCCCCCGAATTATGACATTTCCTTTTCAATAACAATGATCACACTCTTAGGAATTATACAAAAGAAAAAGACAAAGAAAAATATTACACATATTTTACTCTGCCATTATAACAGAGGTAAATGTTTCTGTACAAAGAATTGCCAACATAACCAATTTGGGAGGAGGAGGAAGAATGTCAAAGAGTAATGAACAATATGCAAATATCATACAGAAAAGGAAGGGATCCTTCTCTGATAGGTGCACTGATAATACATCTAATTGCGTACTAAAGACATACAGAAGGAATGAGTTAACAAGGCATTTTGGACACAATTTTGTGCTTACAATTACAAATCCAGTTCGTATTAGACTAAGCATTAGGTAAACGTGACAAAGGAAAAGAAAAATCTTTAAAACAATTAAAACATTTCATGACTTGGTAAAAAATTCAGATACCTCTGGGTCCAGAACATGACTCTTCCAATGACTCTTTCTTCAGATTGGCATCATTTTTCACCTGGAGCTGTGCAGCAAAAGTCCAGAGGCTGTGACATTCATGTAGTGCGGTCTGGTGGGGTCAGATGAAATCCATTTTCTTGGGAACGGTACGCAAGCCAATTGTTTAAATAAGCAATTTAGGACATGCATGGGTTGAGGCCAATTCACCCCTCCTATAAAATATTTTTTGGAGACTGGCTTTCTAAAGGAGTTTTGGAGGGAGTATTACTTTTAAATAAGTCTTAAACTTTCTGGACTCTTTCCTGCCTAGGAAATTGTATTTTTCAATAGGACTTCACATTCTTATGCTTTTCACAGATCTTCTCTAATTAGATCTGATTTGGGAGGGGGAGAGTTTTTATTAGCACGCGTTGGTTTTGATCTAACCTTATCCTGAATAATATGTTAAACAATTTCTTAACTCCTCCTGTCCCTTTATATAAATGGCAGGTAGTTTGAAAGTCAGATGAAAGGTTTGCAATTGACGTCTGCCCATTTTGCACAGCCCATATCGATATGATTCACGTGTGATACGTTTCCATTTTCAGACTGTAACTTGGCATTTACAAGTGAAGCCAGTATTGCACATCTACTCTGATCCGTGTACCAGTCTCTGAGCACTGAGTGTGACAATACTGCATTTAGATGAAGTTCACTATTACCTGACTAGTTGTTACATCTGAAATAGATTTCTCCCGTGGTTTCTCAGCTGTCCTTTATGAACTCAAACATAAAGTCAAGCTTAAACAGCCTATCAAACTAAATTTATCCTGCCTTTGCAGATGGATACCACTGAAAAATAAGTTAGCTTTTTAAAAAAAATACACGTGATCTAAGCTCAACGAAATCATAAGCTTTATCTTGACAGAACAAAAAATAAAATATACACTATCTCAACAATGTTATTCCCTTAGCTGTTGAGAATCGGGACATCTTTTAACAAACACGATAATTTGTACTTTCAGAAAATAATTTCGTTAAAGGGCTTTTCAGCTAAAGATACGATGTTCAGTTCTTTTTAATTGCTCATTATTCCTTTTAATCACTGAAATATTATTCATTATGCACTGGAAAAGTAAGTTAGTCTAGAACAAAAACAATAATAGATATTTCAAATACAGTTTGAACAAGGAATATTTTTTTTCTTCTATTGGCATAAAAATGCTCAGAAAGTGGTTGTAAGAAGAAAGAGAAAGAAAAGAAACCAACACCTTTTTGAGATTTATTCTTATTCTCCAAACTGCTCCCAAATCAAAAAGAAGTTTTAATGTCAAGTGGGTCAAGTCTCCTGTGAATTAATTGGATTTTCTTCTAAGAGGTTCATCTCACAAGAATTTTCTGGCCATCATTATAATGTAAAAGTCCTATGCTACCCTACTTATGCTAACCTTTCAAGAGCAGACAGAAGAGAGCGGGGAGAGGAAAGGGAGCAGCAGTATGGAGAAGGAGTAGGTGACTCACTGCCCTTTGGAGATTGTTGCAGGACAGCAGTGTGACAGTGTAAAGCCAGGGTATGCTTTGGTGTCCACCAGTAGGGAAATCTCCCTTGGTCCAGAGTCCTGGATGGACAAGGCTTTGTTTTCTCTTCTGGGATTTCAGCTCAGTTATGTTTCTAAAACACATCTGTGGAGCGGAACAACAAATACATTAAAATTAATTCCTGTGATTCACTTACTGATTGTGGCAGACAGAGTTTTGGTATACTGTGTGACAATTAGGCTGCATGTCTACGTCTTTTTTACCACCTCAAGATACACAGCATTCTTCAGCTTATGGAACAATCAGAAATATTTCTAATTTTGACTAAATCAAATTTAGTTTTGTTCACATGGTTTTATTCTACATTGCAGGGTTTGTCTGTTTGTTTTTGAAAGAAAAGTAACTGTAAATTAAACTTAAGAATTATAATGATGGTAACAGCAGCTAGTCTTATATTGCTTCCCCTAGGCTCATGAGGTACATTAAGAGCAGCTGTACCAAAAATATACTTACGATGCACAAATGTGAGGGGAACACACTGCCACCACAATCATTAAACATAATTTTGTTCTTAAACAGCAAGTGCAGAAACACAGCCAGAGAAGGAGAAAGCACTGAGGATATTGCGGGCATCAGCTGAGAAAGCAAACTGACTGGAGAACAGTCCTGAAAAAGAAATCGCTGTGCTGTTGGCAAAGGCAACCCATCTTTAAGCACACGGTTATGTCTCTGCTGCAAGTACAGACAGGCAATAACATTGTTCCTGGATGTTAAATGGCTCCTGAATCCACAGGACCTGGCTTATGAATGCAGAGAAAGGGGGGAGTGACTGGGCAGGTTGCCTCTTCTCTCTCAGTCCACCTTTACACACACATCTACGCTACAGCCGTGTTTTGAACAAACAGGAAAAAAAGGCAGAAAAATATCCAGGAGCTGCAGGGATAAGAAAAACAATAGGTGATCGTTAGAGCTGCCATTTATTATAAGAGCTCGTTTAGAGCCCAAACTTCAACATGATTGCTCTGGTTTCCTCAATTTACACTTACATGAGTGATACGTGGGTCTTCACCATGAAAAGATGTCTTCATTAGAAGGAGACTGTAATTCACTATCATTTTACTAATTACCTCGCTTGTGGTTTTCAGTGCTCTTCAAGTGCCCATTTTAATCTTCTTACAAATTGTCGGCTGCAAACAGAAGTTATGCAGCTTGCATAAGGATTCCCAGAGCACAAAGTTTACTTTGCATTATAGATCCAAGCTGAAATTGCTTATTTTCCTGTACCATTATTTGTCTTAAAGAACAAGAAAGATTGAAGTGAAATACCTGAATGCAGCAATGATGCAAGCAAAAAACTATTATTACTATCTATTCAATTAATAGTTATATTTTCTCTTCCCTAGTATTTTCTGTGAAAATATTTTCAAATTCTTAAGATTTTAGAATAAATTTTTAAATAGTAGGATAAAATTATCTCCTTAGATACTGCTGCTTGCAACTTAATTCCATTTAAAATCCAGATTTTGTATTAGAAATGTCTTCATTTTTTGATATTGCAAATTTTTTTTTTTTAAGTATTTGTCACTGGAAACAGTCGCATTGGAGAATTATTCCAGTACTTGAAACAGCACTTGTTTTTTTGATAATGCCTGGAAAACATATGGTTGCACGTGTTATTTGTTCAGCGTTATGTGTAGACACAGTTGGAGAGTCCTGGATCACAGTTTGGGTAGAGCTCTTTAATACAACCTGTGTTAATACAACCTTAATAGACTGCTGTATATAGTCTCCCTGTACCCATGTCTCTGAAATCTTTTCTAGGACTGAATAAAACCACAGTATTTTCCCACTTTTGGTGCGTCAGGTTTTTTTCCCTGGGCATATAGTCATTATTTCTTATCTTATAATGGAAGTAGGCTTTATTGCCCAGTCTTAAAGTTTCGTAATTCTCACAGGTCACACACAGAGACAGACACACAGACATGCTCTGAACACCAGCGAATCTTTTTATAGTAGCTTCTTAATGACTATTAATTCTTAATGACAAATCTGAATTTACAGTTTGTCTTTTCAGGATATATGACAGTTGAAACAAATGGATATATTTACTTCACAAAGATGCTAGTGAGTGTTTCTGAAGACGATAAAAGAAATAGAACAGAATAAACTAAGCATTTCCAGTTGTTTCCTGTCCCAGTTTATCTCCCTCTTTTGAGTGACATTCGAGTCAGAAGACCTCTACCATAACACAAGGGCCCTCTTTCTAATTAGTTTCTAACTTCTTGGTGGTTCACCAGACTCCTGATATAACGGTGAAACCATGAACCATATTTCTTCCCTCCTCAGCTCTCTCCAATTTTCCTGTCTCAACCAAGTCTCAAAGTTCTGTCTTTCTGAAAAAATATAGTCTTACTCCGCTTTTTCATATTCTGGATAATTCCAACTCCCTCTTAGTCAACACTGGACAGGGTCATTAAAGATTCAACATCATGCTCTAGAGCTGTTCTTCTTTCTGATAATGAAGCTCCTGCTCACCTCAGACACTGCATGCAGATGAACGCCTATTACTCTGCAAAGAATAGGGTTTACATTGGTTTCAAAATATAATAATAATAAAAAAGGAAAACCATTTACGTGATCTGCAAAGTATCTGAAAATCCTTTAAGATGCTTCTGAATAAATAATCTTTCCATTCACAATCTAAATGCAAAAAACAGGGAAATGGTAAGAATGGACTAGAAATCTCTTTTCCCTTCTCTTTTTTTCCTCGTGGGGGTACTGCCATTCCCCTTTAGAACCCTGATATATATTCTGATGACAGAGCATTATGTTCGTCACTTACAAATGTAGGATTTTCTTCAAGATTCTTTTTCTGAGCTGCCTTTCTCCATAATTATTCAACTAACATAGTTCCTCAGAAAGAGAGAACAGATGGATTAAACAAGCAAGCTGACTGAAAGAAAAGGATTATATAATAAAGTATAAATATGAATATTGAACTTAAATAATGAGAATAATTTGCTTTCAAATTGCAGTGCTTTTTTTCATCAAAGGTAAAATAATGTCTTTATCATTTTATCTATTGCAGATGAAATAATCTACAATTGTTCTCAGATGAAAACAAAACAAATTAACATTTGGTTAATTTTCAGTTAACAGCTAGAACTGTGGAGTTATAGAATATTTAAACAAATGCATATTCTAATATGCACCATAGATATTTTAAAGTTTTAAAGCATAGCTTATGTACAGTTTGTCTCATTGTAAAACAACTACCAAAACATAAAGTTCCACTGAATCTTTTAAAAATTCAATTTTATTAAGCACCATTGATTTGAAAAGCTTGTCAAAGTGTTACCTGAGTATGAAGAGGATGGAATCTGTTAGGGTTGTGGCATGGGATAGTGATCCTTTGAGTCCGTTTCCTAACCTAGGGGCTTTAGTAGGAGGCAATGTAGTAGATTAAGACTATTCAACTCAGAAATCAAGAATGGAAAACATTGGCAAAACTCCATTGCAATAGGTGAGCATCTATTTGTTTGGTGTTTCCAACTAGGAGAACTCCTTTGTGTGTAGGATTACAATCAAGTGTTCACACTGTCATGAGGCAGTGGCAGTCATCCGAAGTGTAATGCCTTGCTTTTGCTTTTTCATAAGATTTGAGCTATTGCAACGGATTATCCTTGGGGCTGATATTTCTGTTCCTTCTTTTCTTTTTTTTTTTTTTTCTCATTCTTTTCCCAGGCCAAACTTAACAAATGTTTACGTGTAAAAGTCAGCTACTAAAGTGAAAGACTTTAAAATTGTTTCAAAGCAGGATTAACTTCATAAAAGGGTGCAAAAATATCTTTTAAAAGATTAAAATAGTAAAGAAAAATTCTTCTTTCAAACAGGATTTCAGTGGTCTTCCGCAACAAAGCCCAAAGCTTTCATGCTTACTAGCTACCTGTATAAATATACATTTCTCCTGTTCATCCCACATCCCTGTTTTAACAAAGGCCCAGCATGCAGTCAGAGCTGGGGGAGCGGGGTGGGGGCAGAGTGTGAGAGGCGCAGTCCTTTTAACCTCATGCTTAAAGTTCAAAAGCGAACTCTTTTGCGGCAAACTGTCACAAAAGTCTTTCTTACTCCTTGGCAGACGGTTTTCCATCGTGGGTGGGGAGGGTGTGTATGTGTGCATCCCGCAGGCGACAGCTCCGATGCTGCATTCATCTGGCTACACAGCTCAACATCACTGGCTTCCAGGGTACAGCCTGGGTCTGTTTCCGCATTCCGGTGTGGCCTTCTGGCTCTTGGACCCTTTTCCTCTCGTCCCTCACTGGTGGTAAATCTCAGTATGTGGGGTGGGGGCTTGCCTCCCTCTTCCACCCTTGGCCAACAGTTGGCTAAAAAGAAAGAATTCCTTCAATGCAAAAGACTCTTTTACTGCCTGGTTGAGGTAAACCGCAGTCTCTCTCTCTCGCTCTGATATATAACATCTCTCTGCATCTGTCTGCGTGGAAATTAAATGTACACGCCCAGGGAAGCTGCGTGGTTTGTGGCTTTTTATAGGCTTATCCACAGAGGCATTTGATTGACATGTCTTGGCTCCAAAGAGAAGCTGAGACAAGTCGGTTTCTTGCTGCTTCCCTTCACAAAGACCACGAGAAACTTTTTCCCGCACTAAGCAGGAAGAGAAAAAAAGCAGGAGGAGGGGCTTAGTCCCCCCCACATTTAAACCATTTCAAATGGTTTCCTGATGTTTTTCTAACAAACAACTAGATGTTTCAATGATCATCAGTGACATTTCATTTTCTAATCATCAGCAGGACTCCGTCGGTAATACACTCTCTAGTGATCCTGAAGCCTTGCGCACTGATGAGTCAGGGATTCGCCTAACAGTTAACCCAAGTACACCCAGGCCTCTTTTGTGCCAGACTGGGCACAAAAAATACGTGCTGCACGAATAACTTCATTTTCAGGCTGCACTGTGTTGCGCAAATTCTTCAGCTGCAGATGGACTCAGCCAACACGTTGTAACGGAGTAGCCTGAAGGCAGCTCCCACTTGATACTAGCAGTTACACCTCCTGCCTGGTCGTGTCTGTATCTAAAAGTATGGAAAAAAGTTCTCACGTAACTATCCTTTCTGTTTGACAGTATAAGTGATGAAAACAGTTATTTCTTTGTGAGGAAACCCTATAATAGCTGGAATGACCCAAATGGGTTAAGCTCTTCTACGGATGGGGTCTGCAGAGTGTGCTGTGCATGGACTGGAGGGACATTTGGTGCAGCAGCATTCAGGGTTTCCACCTTGGGATGGGAAATTATCTATATTATCTTCTCTTTCTTTACTATTTCTAATAAATAGCTCTCTAAATGGTACATTATCAAGTACGAGTGCCTTTCTTACTGGTATCATAATGGACTGTCATCTCCTGGTGCAAAACACATGCCTGGACTAAAAGGAGGAGAAATTTATTACTCTTATAATTAAATAAAACAAGCTGAACATTTCTTTGCTATTTTTATGTTGCTGTAACTACTTTATGACAGTTAATAGAATTCTTCTGGATTTATACCAAGATATCTGAGAACCAAGGATCCTGGAGAAGAGCAATTAAGGCATTGGACTGTATAACCAGAAGTATGTATGCAAATTCCTTTTCGGTTTTGTGCTGAAAGCTGCCCTACACGTAGATCTACAGAGAGCAGACAGAAAGGAAAATTTAACCATTTCTGTTGGCTTCTTGCTCTAGTGTGGATATGATGTCCATTCCCAGTGCAACACTGCAGCTGCTCTATAATAAGAGCAATTTGCTACCAGGAGAGCAGGAAGGGATAACAGACTGTCAAGGGTTTGAGCTCAACTGGCTACTAGACCAATGACAGATGCTCTCTGTTAAATCTTTCCCCCTTTCCCCCATTTCCCAAAGAGGGGAAAGAGAAAAGGAGCAAAAGAGAGAGACTAATGGATTGGAAAAGCAAACTAATGAGGAAATAATAACAATACTTTGAAATAAATACAAATATATTGAATACCAATACCAAACCCAACCCCCCTGATGGTTACCATATCACCATCACCACTGACGCTGTGGACAGGGAAGGTCCAGACTTGGCTCAGCAGCAGCAGATGGGAACCGGATGCAGGAGCTGGATTCTGGAACTGGATTCAGGGATGCACAGCTTGGGATTGAAGGCACAGAGCACACCTCGAACACCGGTCATTGAAGAGGTGGGCAAGAGAGAGTGAGATCCTTGGCTTTATACCGCATATGACGTACCTGGTATGGAACTACCTTGTTGGTCAGTGTAGGGTCACTTGTCCTGTCCACTCCTCCCTGCAGGAGTGGCCTTGAACTTACTGCGCTTTCAACATGGCACACAGGATTTAGCAGCGACCTTGGTCTGCACAGGAGCAAGCCTAAGCAAGAGCCTTCCTGCACACCAGTCCCTGGTAGTAACTGTAAAGATCAAGCGTTATCACTTCTCAAAGCAGACACTGTCTGCAAAATTACACCTTGAACTTACTGCGCTTTCAACATGGCACACAGGATTTAGCAGCGACCTTGGTCTGCACAGGAGCAAGCCTAAGCAAGAGCCTTCCTGCACACCAGTCCCTGGTAGTAACTGTAAAGATCAAGCGTTATCACTTCTCAAAGCAGACACTGTCTGCAAATAACTTCAGAAAGTGCAATTAGTTAGAAGAGGCGGAGCTGGAAAATAAAACCACTGAACAGAATGTGTTTTGTTCTAACCCAAATGAGGAAACAGAAAAATGATAATAATAGCAGTAAGATCTCCTTCCAGTCTGTAGAAGAAATGAAAAGAAGGTATAACCCTTTCTGTGTGGGGCAGCTCATTCAAGCAGCTTTTACAGCAGGCAGACGTTTTGAAAGCAGGAGACACCCAGCTTCCAGGCAGGAAGTAACAGTTTGTTGGCTCATTAACACTATAGACTGAAGGGAGGATGAGCTCCTAGTCTAAACGTTCCCATTGCTCCCTAAACCCGTTGCAGCACACAAAGCATGTTTACTCTCCAGACAGTTGACACTCAGGTAGGGAGGGGTCAGCCACAGCTCATCCCCAGTGTTGCTGGGTTGCAGTCTTCCAGATCCCTCTTTTATTTCTTATGTGCTACAATTTTTTTCTGTTAGTATTTTTTTTCATTTTGAAAGGAAAGAATTTCACTGTCTTTTCTTGACCTTCTTTTACTCCACTCTTTTGCTCTGTCAAAACTTACCAGCTTTCTCAAAGTTCAAACCCTCGTGGTATATGGAAACCCTGGTGATACATGGAAACCCTGGTACTGCATGGAAACCAGGCCTTGGGCTCAGAGAGCCAGACCCCAGGGATGAGGGAAACAGGAAAACGGATGTGTCAGCCTGTGTTTGGGAGCATGTCTATAGACCGGACACTGCCACGTCCCTTGGTAACCTCTCACAGTGCTTGCAGCCTACAGGAGCCCTTTCTCTCCTCCTTTTCTCCCACCAGTCAGCAAGACTGTAAACCAGTACTTTGTCGGCCAGATTGTATAATAAAAAGCATCAGATAGAAAGTTTTCTTGGACAAAAGAAAGTGACAAAATTAATCACAGATACATTATGGGACTGCAGGGTCCTGCAAATTTTGGGTCTTTTTCAAAATGAAACCAGGAATTACTAATTGCTGTTTTGTTGCGGGTTGTTGTTTGGTTTTTTTCTTTTCCAAAAGAAATCTCAAGAAAAGTGCAAGCAAAACGAGTTTCATTTTTCTTAAGGAGTGTTCTCCACACATTGAGTGGAGAAAGGCAGGAGCATTGCCAGAAGCCAATCCCCAGCACTAGAGGAAAAGGACAATGATCTTCTGAGTTTTCTTTTTAGTCAAGATTTTCCTCTTCCTCTCTTCGTTCTGCTAAGTTCAGGACTCTTACCTGAATTTTCAAAAAATACGCATGCAGTAAATCTTTTATCAAAAAACCAAAAAAACCAAAACCAAGAAGAGCCCACAACCAAAAAACCAAAAACCACCCCACCAAAACCTAATTTTAAAACCAGGCATTGCAGCAGCCAGATTTGCAACTAGGGAAGAGCTGCTTTATCAGATCTTATACAAGTGAAGGAACACTGGTTCTAATCAGATGCTCAGAAGGCTTAGAGGGTGTTCTGCAAAACCGAACTAGCATAAACACGTAACTGAAGTTTCTGGTGTTCCTATTGTGATGTCTGATTTATTTCAGCCCTCAATAATGCATGTTCCTGAATAATAACCTTGTGAGTTTATTGCTATTTTCTGCTTGTCTCTGTTTAGGAGTCTCTATATCACTCAGTAAAATTGTTCCTGAAAACAGCTTTTCAGGAATTATGTTTGAGCATGGTTTATAAGCAAGCAAAGATTTGTAGGACGAAATAATAAATTTTATGAGACCATCTGAAGTGACTGGAGAAAAAAGTCACGCAAGTTCTCTCCAGAAAGTTCAATTTGTCTTTGAGGAGATTCTACTTTCAACCTTGTTTTGTTTGTATTCTTTAACTTATCATTGTCACATCAAAACTATTCTTGCTAAACAGAGTGTAGAAGTGGTTTGTGATCTTTAATTCTGTCTTAGTCTGAATGGCTGCAAGTTAAATCTTAAGTAGAGATCTCGTATATGATACTATCAATTAACATATATAGACTATACTTCTTAAAATATCCTTGGAAAGGTGATATATTTGAAGCAATATTCTTCTATGATATGGAGTTATTTCCTCATATTCATAAGGACTCCTAGTTTTGTTCTCTTATCAACCTTCCTCAATAGCAAAAAAGAAAAAAAAAGTTTGTCTTCAAGTCCATTAATCTTTCTAAGAAGATAAATACTTGTGACATATAAGAGGGGACAGAAACATTATAAATAGATAGAAAAAATGCATCATGAGAGAGCTGGATCCTTAAACTGTTTATATAGAAACAAATTTTCCTTTTTTCTAAGAATATCTTCCACCACTTTATATCACATTATGTTCCACATATTTGTGAGATAGGAAAATATAGCATCTTTATTTAATAACCCAGGCAGCTAAACAAAATAGAGGCTAAGTAACTGTCCTGGTTTTGCTGGGACAGAATCGTAGGCTTGGTTTGCAGGCTGTCAGCAGTTCCAGGTGAGCTGGGGCGTCTGACCCAGGCTGGCTCTCCGGTGAATCCCAGACCACAAACATCAGTGCAAAGGGGGAAGCTGATGGTGAGGTTTCCATCGACTCTGCTGCTCTTTCTGCTTTCCCTTTTTTTGTGACAGTACATTTGCTGGGCTGGGTATAACTTTGTATACTTGATATTGGCATTAGTTCTGCTGTTTCCTTAAATAAATTTCTTGAGTCTTTTCTCCTTTTCCCGATACCCCTCCTTGTCTGGGGAGGGGCCATCAGGTGATAAGGCAGCTGGTATAGCTTTGCCCTGGATATGAGCTAAACATAGACAATAAATTCCCCAAGATCACAGAGAAGATATCTAGCAAAATTAATAATTATTTTTGATAGCTTATTCCCATCTTTAAAGCAAAAAAAAAAAAAAATCCTTCTTTTCTGATGCAAACAGTATCAAAGAGAAGAAGTCATTTTGGAGAAGAATTTGGGTAGTTCTTTGAGTGGGTTTTTTTTTTTTTTCATTACATTGTCTTTTCAGTTTTTTATTTTCTGTAAAGCAGTTAGATGCCTTTACCTCTTCTTGATCAATACGCCCACTCTTTTTCCTTTGGAATTAATTTTTTTTAGATATTATTATTGTGACCTAATGTCTGATCTTAAGATATTAATTGTTCTATTGCTCCATTTGCTTCGAAGTACTATAAATCTTTTCTTCTGTATCTACCTTTTCTATTATATAATACAATACATTTAATAAATTACTTCTCTATTCAAATTAGAACAGCAGCATGACTTTTAAAAACTTTGCATTTCTTAATGTATTGTATACTGGTTTCTTCCCATGCTCATTATTTTCTAGAAGGACTTGGTCAAGAAGCATATATACATATTGTAACCTTAAAAATAATTATAGTTTTAAAAATAGAAAAAGTCTATGAAGTGGTCTTGTTCATGCTCTGTAAATTCAGAAGAGTTTCACAAAAAAAAAAAAATTCTGAATCCTCTGCTTAACATTAAATAACTCAGGCACAATGGACTTTTCATGACTTCTCTTTTGCAAGTTTATCTAAAGTCCCTGCTACAAAATTTTTTGCCTGTGTACTTTAAGTACTGTTTCTTTGCGTCATCATGGCAGCTTCCTCTTTCAGGATCACTATTTATCTCACTCCATGGTTTTGGTATCCTCATTTTTCAACACGTGGGCAAGCATAGTTAGTCTCCGTGACTGCTTGTACAGCGAAGCTGTGTTGTCCAGCAGGTATCCTTGCTCAGGAGGATCTTTCTCAGCTTTGCCACTGCCTTGCTCCAAGACTTTGAGCAAGTTATATTACCTCTAGTTCCCAGTTCCAATTTGCTCTCATTTCTCAGCTATATTTGCTGTGGGAAAGGTATTTGTCTCATAGCCTTTGGTGTAGAGATCCCGATCGCAAGTGGTATGCTTGATGCTGATGCTGTAATTTTAGTGTCAAGAAACCCCAACAACGGAACGAAATACCAGTGTCCCATTCCTTTAATGAGAGAGTCTCTGGGTGTTTATCACCTTGCTTCGTGCTCCTGAACACAGGAAGATATTTGCCATTGACTTCAGTGAGAGCAGGACCGAATTTAAATGAGTACCAATCTCTGCTAATCACAGTTCAAAATCTAAAGGACAATACTAAGAAAGAAAAATGTTACCTTAACTTCCCTTTTTTTTTGTATTAATATTTTCCTGTGACCTGCTTTTTTTTTCTTTCATTTATATCTTAACTAGGCTTAGTCCCATGAAGTTTTTTCATAATTAAAAGGGAAATAAATCTATACAGGTTGAAAAATCAAATATTTTTCTGCAAGAAACTCATTCATAAAGAAAACTGTGCTATGATATATAATATTCTGAATATTGGGGGCTTTTGCCAAATTCTTTGATTCACTGTAAAATAAAATTTTCTAATTTTTATTTCTCCTTAGCTTAAAAACTTTTCCCTCACTTCCCTTCTTCATCTTTTGATTGTTGTGTTAGAGCAACCCAAGTCTGCTGGGAGAGTATTCCTCATTAACATTTTGAAACTTTCCTTTAGGATTAATAAAGCTCCTTTATTTTGATGTTTCACACTGAATTTTTCTTTAAAGAAAGGTGACCTGGTATAGGTTTGTAAGTCTATTTCTTTTGTTTTATATATTTCTTTTACCTCTAAGGACTTTAACTCTGCAAAAGCTTCAAAAACTTCCCTTTAAGTGGGGAGCTATGAGTTGCTGCAACATATTTCATGTGGTTGAAAATAAGTTGAAGGAGGCTTTGAGGGTGTCTAGCAACAGCAGCCAACTGACAGCAGATAAACTCCCGTGAAGCCCCCTGTGCCACACTGTGTTTAGTTACACTTACTAGCAAATTTCAAGTTTCAGCATACAACGAGAAGAAACACCCTTTAAACAGCTCTATTATCAATTATTTCTTTATGGAAAGGTGTCAAAGGGGGTTTTTTTGCTTTTCAGTACACAGGTCAGCTGTTAGTTCTTAAAAACTATTGTTGTTGTCAGGACCATAGTTCAAGTTATCTAATTTTCATTATGCATGTAAAATTAAGTACCGGTGTATTTGTATACTGGGGTCATAAGTCAAGGAGCTAAGCCCTTAGGAGTGATCTAAGTAGTACTGTTTTGAAATCCTGATTAACTAAGGAGACTGGGCTGCATTTCTTTTTACAGGTTCATTGGGATAGTGACGGATTTTTTTTTCCCCCTAATAACTCATGAGGCGATTTCTAATCAGACTCCTGTGGTGTCTTCATCCAGTGTGAGGTAACATTAGCATAGAAAGTTAAACTGCAGTGCATGATACAAGCCATTCCTG
>NW_010427328.1:57338-60053 GCF_000710305.1 Buceros rhinoceros silvestris | reverse complement strand
TCTAAGATTTTAAATAATTATCAGAACTCCTCCAATGGTGATCTCTCATACACAAAAAACCCACGGCCATTTATGGTTCGTTACCCAATAGAAAGGAAATTCAAATTAAAACAGATTTCAAAATGGGACATCCCAAATAAAAATTTATTATTTTCTTTTCTTTTCCTCTTCCCTTTACTTGTGAATCAACAGATCTGTGTCTGAAGGCAAATAAGAGCATGACTACTTAATAACTGCTCTGAAACACAGATGGGACCTGAAGGCTTTTCTTTTTACCAAGGGAAAAAAAAAAAAAAAAAAAGAAAATAAGAGCATGACTACTTAATAACTGCTCTGAAACACAGATGGGACCTGAAGGCTTTTCTTTTTACCAAGGGAAAAAAAAAAAAAAATATCAGAAATACTGCGTGTACAGTCTCCACTGAAATGAACCCATAATGGATCCTAACTATAAACTCCGAACATGCTTAATCGAGGCAATAGTTTGAATCTTAAATAATAAAACAGGAGTTCTTCACTTCTCTTTAATCCCCTCTGGGAAGCCCAGTTAATTAAAGCTGTTTATTACAACTTGATCAAAAAGCCAAAATTCTATGTGTCCTACATCTAGCTACTACAATATTCTCTGTCATTGAACCCTCACGAGGCCCCGAAGACTTTGATTTGGTAATGCAGCCATCAAAGAGATAGACTAACTCACTCTTTAGTCAAAGCTGTTTGTTTCAAGGTGCCGTGCAAAACACGCTCTCGGCTTTCCAAGGCTGCTGTCGATTTCCTCCTTCGCTGTAATCCAAAAACCTCCTTGCCATACTTAATTTAGCATTTTGAATCAAATTAATTATTTTGTAACAAGACTGTGTGGAGGATGTAAATTTCTTTTTTAGCATGGAACATTAATTGATGCAGCGGAATGCTCTCTTTGAGCAGCTGCTGTTACCATTTATTTGTTCCAAATTGGTAAACAAATGTCGTTCTCACAGCCACGCTCATGCGCACACACATACTCACAAAATATCAAGATGAAGCAGTGAATTGAGGAGGAAAATTCACAAGTCAAATAGAACAGGAGAGATGAGTGTTTACAGCTGCATTTCTGTCTTCATTTTTAGGAGAAAAAGATTGCACTAAGACAGATTTGCTATCTCTACCTTATTCAAAGAGAAATGCTACTGCTACTGAATATTTTCTTACCTATGCTTGTTAAGCATTAACCAAAAACACGATCATTATGAGCTTAAGATTAAAAAAAAAAAGCAATTTGCCTAGATTTTCTTTGGCGTAGCTGACAGCTCACACTGGAAACAGTAGTGAGTCAAAGCCAAGGTTATAAAAGAAAAGAAAATCATTAATCTATGAGCAATTCAGAAACTTTTCGTTATGAGGTCTCTACATTGTAAGAAAATCCTGTATTGATTGTATTCTGGGACAGAGACGACCCAGAAATTACGATCTAGAGAGGGAGAATTTATCTTACCCTGTGTTCAACTCTCTTTTATCTCACAAAATACAATTAAAAAATATAACATACCTAACCCCTGAGCAACTCCTGTCTTGGAATTCAAGCCAAGAGAACACGTGCATTTCTTCTACCAGATCCTTCTAAGTTTTGGACAGCTGAAAGAAATAAGTCATTATTCAACATAAGAGTCTTATGGCTTCTGCCTGTATCATACACTGAGTTGTACCAGACACTTTTAAATGTCAATTGCTGCCATTTTACATTAAAGATAAAGCTTGCAAATGAAGTTTTAATGCCTTTGCAGTTGACAGCTACTCAAAAAGTCAGATGATTTAAGCTGCCTTAAATATCTTCCATAGTAGCTTCCCTTTGCAAAAGGTAAGTGGATTTAATTTCCCCATTTTCACAAAAGCCTAAACACCCTTGTGACACAGCAAGTCCTGTACAATGTTGACGGTTCCATTACTTTTTTTTTTTTTTTTTAAAAAAGGTATTCCTCCAAAATACAAACACAAAACTGCTCCTGGAAATATGACATAACTGCATGGAAGCACATGCAAACATGCTGAGTTTAAAAATAAAAATAACCCCTGAATTCAGGAAGGACAGACACTGCAATACTTGTTTCATGTTTTTACATAAGATGTTTTTTCCCTAACAACAGCATGACCCGATACCTCCTCAAAAAAGTTTAATGTAATGTACTGTAGGCACACTGTAGGTGTGCATTAAAAGACATCAGCCCTGAGTCACACCTTACCGCAAGGTTTCTGCCCTCTGGCCAGAAGAGTGTCAACACCAGGGATAATGTCCTGCTTGTCCTCATTCTTTCACTGTTCTGTTTCGGAACTTACACTGTACCATCAGACAAACAATGCGTAACATCCACATTTGTCACTTGGAGAGCCCTATGCAAAGGACTTCCCAAGAGAAAGCCCTACCCTTTCGCTTCACTGAATCGGTGTTACACCTCTGAGGCTTTTTATGTAATCTTGGCCATGGTCTCTCCTTCCCTGCTTCACCCGAGAACACCTGAGGCTCTCTCTGTGCAGCTGTTGTGCTTCCTTTGGAAATAAGGCGTCATTCAACTTTCTCCACACTTCGATATTGTCACTCTGTTAGTGATAGTGGCAGGCTGAGAGGGGAGGTCATCCCCTTCCGCGCTGGAGCTCAGCCTCGCGTTTCCACAGACAGAGATACTTGCGTTCATGGATCAAACCCAACAGATCTGCATCTTTGGGTGAGCAGATAGAAAG
>NW_010427328.1:42176-57267 GCF_000710305.1 Buceros rhinoceros silvestris | reverse complement strand
GGTTTTATATCCTTTCTTTTTAAATCCCGTTTTTCGAGTGTGCTTTTCACATTATCAAGAGATTTTTTTTCTTGGCGTATAGTTGTAATATGATCTGTTAAGACAAATCTTGCTATGGTTGCAGTGAGGTTTTCTGTGTTTAAAGTTATTTATTTGTCCCCTCACGTTAGCCATATTTAAATACATAGTGGTAGGCTATTTAGTGAGTTAGTATAATCCCTGGGAGAACATAAATGTCTTGTTCTGTCCCTGAAGGACATCCTGTAGATATACTGATTTGCTAATATGTCCCTGGACAAAAGGGCATTTTAGTTTCAAGTTGTCTTGTAACTGAATACTTGTTTTTCAGTCTCATTCCCTTGACATCGCTTACAGTCCGCAGTTAAACCACAAAGCTTTAATCTGTATGAAAATACTTCATCACAAGGAAAAAATCAAGAACATTAGAGAATCTTTACATTAAATTACAGTGCCCATAATGAAGAATTTTATGGTGCATGATTCTATATTTCTTCAAACACAATTTGGGCAAAGTAAATCAACAACTGTTTACAGAATTGTCATCCTGACACAAAATATTGATGCTGGAGGGATGGAATATGGATAAGAAAGTGATGCTCATCCCCAAAGCCATGCAAAAATTAAATCCTTTTCAGTAGTTATCATTGGAGAGCCTGCTGTGGATGATCTATGAATCCATATTCTGATTGGTCTAGGAAAAGGCATTGCAATTTGTCCTGCATTCAGAGGGTAGACATTTGGGTTTTTTAATTCAAGATAGTGAGTTATTTGTTCTCAATGAAGATTGTTATTTTGGTTTTGTTAAGAGTTGGAGGACCAGAACATAAATAGAAAAAAAAGATGGATATTTGCTAGAACAAAAATGAGCTCCATGAAAAAAAAAATACTTAGGATGGCACTTCTGGTTTTTTGCTTTTGAATTCAAATATGCCTTCTCAAAGTTAATGATGTAATTAAAAGTAAGGGATCAATTCTCTCTTCTAGTTCTCTCTATCAATTCACTTTTCTCTCCCCTTTTCCTTTTCCCCATTTATATCTTAATTTTTCCCCACATTCAGTTGTTTATACAAAAAAAAGCTTATAACTGTAGCTGAATCTTTTCTGCTCTATGACAGGGTTAGAAAAGAACTCACTATAATCTCTTCTAAAACAAATTCACAATCTGTTCTGAAAATTATTTGTCTCCAGTTCTGTAAAGCTTTACCAGAGACCCTAGCAGTATCATTCACAGTGATAGCAGTAGTACTGTTACTTATTATTTATCCTGCAAAAATGTTGACTCTATTAGGCATCGTGCAAATACTTGCCCAGACCTCAGGAGGAGAAGGGATAACTTTCAATTCTGGTATGAAGAGAAAGACAGCTGGCTGTAGCAAACAAATACTGTTATGGCAACATAAAGTAAATGAAGTTGTCAGAGAAGGGTCTTATCATATTCTCTGTCCATGACTGTATGCATTGAACAGTCTAAGTAGATACCATAGCAAGAGAGAGAATTGAGGGACGATACAAGAGAAGTCGGTGAAATGGTTCTCTGAGTATTTGAACGGAAAATCTCACTTGTAAGGAGGTGCAGAGAGGAACACTAATATACTTATTTGAACATCTGAAAGGCAAGAAACAAAGGCAGAGCATTTATTAACTGGCTGGTAATTGGCCTGTTGCTCTAGATACAATTACAAATTTGCAGGACATAGAAGAGAGTGTAGAAATTACAAAGCGAGATAATAAAGGCCTGAAAAGGCAGGAGAGATGACGATGAAAAGACACATTTTATTAATAAGATGCAGAAAAATAGCAGTCTCTAAAGTTTGAAGAAATCATGAGTAACATCTAAGCAGTAAGCTTGGATTGACAAGATGAGGGTGGTGTTCCCAGTATCTGTGAAATGAGGGAAGTGTCTTAGAATGAAGTTTATGAATTTTGACTTGAGCTAAACTGAAATTTTAGCTCAGGAGTCAGACCTAGAGAAGGACAGGAACTGGATGAATTTCACAAGTGAAAATGAAGATGGAAAGGAAACCAGGATTCCAGAAAGGAATCTTGGTAATCTACTGAAGAAATTTTTGGGGTACCTTGAGCAAAATTTTAAGAGGCCCTTGAAAAGGTAGCAGAATTAGGATAGGACAGAAACATGGAAGGTAAGAGAAAGATTAAATTAACAATAAAATGTTAGCTTGTGGGCTCAAGGTCATCTAATAGACTCAGAAAAGCAAGGGTAGAATATTGATTCTGAACTTTGCCCAAGAGAAAGTTATGAAAGACATTGAAGACAGACAAAGGTTTTATAATAGGATAGGTTAGTCTATGTGATTTTTTTTTTCTCTGACACAAAAGGAAAAAAAACAGAGCTTAAGAGTTTTCAAATTTACCCACAAGCAGCCAGAAAGTATGATTTAAGAACAAAGAAAGAAGGAAACGTGATGAGAAAATACTAATACCTTTATATATAATTTAATTCACTGGAATAAAATTTCTACTCATTGTCCCTCCTCTCATATACTTATTTTGCTATAAATCCCATTCCACAGACACAGTCTATGTTCTGTCATTTGCTGAAGATTTCCATGCCTTCTGCAGGACTTTTTATAAACTGACTAGACCAGTTTTCATATTTTGGAGTAAAAGATTTTATTTCAGTGAGTTTGAGGTCTAATACTAAGATTTTGTGTCCAAAAAATGGTCTTGAAAGCCAAACTTTTATTCAACTTCTGAGAAGAAGCTGAGTGCTTTTGTTTGTAAAACAGGACGGTATACCTGGATGACTTAATCTTCCAGATTTTTCTTTATCTTGGAATCTGAGTGGCAGGAAACAGCTTTATTGGTGCTTCTAAATGACTTGCTTGCCAAGATCCTACCATGACTGTAACTACTGAATACCTGATCATGTTACCTGTTCTTGAGCAAAATGTCTGTATATCCTGACTGCTTTTATTTCATTATCAAGATATAAATGACCTGCAAATGCTCCAGTCCCATCAATTTTTGTTGTCCCGACAGAATTCACTCTGGTTTATCAACATCTTGTACTGGGGAACCTAAAACCAGATGCAGTTCCCAGGTGTGGTTTCAGGACTGCTGAGCAGTGCGGGACAATCACTTTGATCTGCTGACTCCTCTGCTGTTATTGCTCTTAGTCATCTTGGCTTCCAGGGCCATGCTGGTCTGGGCCTTTTCTGCAGATCAGCTTCCCAGCCTCTCAGCACCCAACTTGCAGTTAGGTCAGTCTCTGCATTTGTCCTTGTTGAATTGCATAAGGTTCCTTTTCACATGTTCACAAGGTGTGTCTAAGTCTCCTATAACTGCAGCCCTGCCTTCCAGTTGGTCCTTCCAATTTTATGTTGTCTGCAAAACTGATGGACAAAGACTTATTGCCTTCGTGTCCTTTTTAAAAATGTTTAAAACAGGATAGGCATCAGGATACAGCATGGTGGTACTCCATTTGCTACTCATCTCCAGAGAGAGTATGTCCCATTAGTGTGCACCCTCTAAACACGATCATTCAGTTCTCTCCATTGAGTAGTATTTATGCTTTTTTTTCTTATTTACATAGTACAGTTCAAGAGCATTTGCATCATCTGTATTACATCTGCTGACATTCCTTTTGTCATTACATGTGTTTTGCACCAGTTCCCTTTCCTTACAGGTGCACCAATGAACCCATTTTGTTTCCATTGCAATCTTTTGTCTTCCCTTCTATTTCTATAGCGCGTCTTTTTCACTCTTGGAAGGCTACATGTTTCTGTGTTCCTTGAACAGCTTCCCAAATATGCAGAGCCAGCAATAAGCTTTCAAGTGGCTCTGGCTGAAAAAAATATCTGGATCCTGTAGGAACAAGACTACCTCACTCTTCCCCTACTCCTGAACCATATTAAAGCAAAGCCTTTTCTGTTTCAGTTCCAGCCAAACTCTATGAATGAACTCTTTTCGGCAATTTACAAGCTTGCTGGGACCAGTCTGTCTGGTTTCCAGACCAGACCTCAGACCATGGGTCTGGTACCCAGCCTTTTTCTAAGTACATCACTGATACACTGACATTTCCCTAAAGCTATCAGTCTTCTCTCTTTGATGTCCAGATTCAGGATTTCCTTACACAGCAGTTCTAATTCTGTGTTGTGAGCAGAGAGTATTAAAAATGCTCCCATGCCCCATGCTATCGAGTTAAAAAGGCAGTCCTTTATCAGCTTGATTATTATCTGCTTCTCTGTACAAGTACAATACAAGCGACAAAAAGTGGTAGGGAGAAGGAGAAAGAGAGAGAACAGGGAGGGAGGAGGGGAGAAAAGGCATTTTGTATTTTTACAGCATGCTATGAAAATACACCCTGGCAATTTTAACAAAATTAAAATCAGGAATACCAAGCCTCACTTTGGGTGAGGGTTGCATCTTCACAGTGCTGTGAACTGAGTCTACTCCAGCTAAAAAATTGTTCTTTTCTAAGTCTCACTGCTTCCAAAATTTTAAACATTTCATATTTGGAGTCACACACTCTGTAAGGGGAATACAATGTATTTTAAGGAACTGTACTTTGATGACTGAGAGTGTTATTCAAGGCATTTGAGAAAGAGAAATTACAGCACTAGCAGCAGCTCATGAGAATCACAACAGGCGGTAATGCTAAGATGATTAAAGCTCTGTCTTGTTGCTAGGTAAAGACTGACCATCTTTGTGAAATTATAAGAAACACTGCTTTTAGTTTATGTTATTCTGGACTGAATTTTCCTTCAGGCAATTATATTTTAGGAACAGAAAATACCTTGAAAGTATTCGGCTACTAAATTGCCGTGGTAAATCATTTACATAACATTCGATGTTATATCCAACAGGGAAAGGATGGTAAACGTAAAAAGCACTGATCTATCAACTACCTCAAATATTTAGTTAGACTCCATAGTTTCATTTAAAGTGTGCTTGGCACACGGGATATACATGTGTGTAGTTTAAAAATATTGTTTCTATCAACCTTATACACAGGGTAAATGAGGCCTGGAAAGGTAACCAATTCTAAGACAGTGACATGAAAGTATTCATTACCTAGAAATGATGTACAACCAGTCTGTAGCATATTCAGTTTTTTTTCTTCCAGTTCTTTGTGATTGAAAAGTTAATCAATCCAATCAAAGTATTTTCCTTTTTAAACCATTGAGAGCTCCGTATGATTTGAGCAGTTTGTTTGCATGGAAACAGGGAACACGCTTAGGAAAAGACACTTCATGTTTGGATTAGATTGCTTTTTGTGCAATCATTTTTATTTAAGGAAATAACTTTCTGACAGAAATGCGTACATGTGTCTGTAGGTGGCACAGCGGTATAATTCAGTGCGTTACCTCCTGTTGCATACTTTGACATATATTGTCTTTTATTCAGAGACAATGGATGCAACATTTAAAAATGAAAGAGAAATAGGTTTCTTGAGTTACTGCCTATAAGCCCTGTCAGAGCTAGCAGACAACTGGTGTTTTTATGTCTGACTAGGGCAGTAGTGGCTTCACATTATAAAGCATTATCATTCCCTCATTACATATGGTCAATTTCTATTTATTTACGTTCAAAAATTAAACTCAAAGAAAGGAGCAGCAATTTAATAAGCTGCCTGGAAAGAACAATTTATATAGAGATACATATCTGCATTTAAAGCAATATCTTACATATATATAATTACCTAATTTTTCCATGATATGTTAAAATTATTATAAAAATAATAATATTAATGAATCCTATATTACAAAAGTAAATCTAAGTAAACTAGAACTTTAAAAAATTAGCTAAACAGAGGCATTGTTGAGGCATTTATCCCAGAGGATATTCACAAATACTTCTATATTCACACAATTACGTTTGAGACACACTTTTCAGCTGTTGCCTTTAATACTGTCAGATTTCCAAGGGTTTCAAAAGTAGGTTATGAAAATTTGATTTGAACAGTTCAATAAGGGATCTGTTTTTCAAAGCTGTATGTATATTGCACCACTTCAGCTTGAACTGAACTTTCAATATCACCAACCATGCTACTTCTTGCGAGGGCATTTGAATTAAAAAAACAAAGGATTCTCCATTCAGAGAGGAAAAAAGATACACAATAGTTTCCATTGAAGAATAAACAGAATTATTATAAACATGGTAGTGATGTGCTGATGAATGTCGATGATAGCAAGATCACTCTGCCTGTCCTCTTCTTCATGGTATGAGCATAGGGTTAAAAAGGGGATCTGGAGGGTGTATTGGGTACAGGTGTCAAGGTGGTGGTGACAAGGGGCTGCAGGGGTGGTCTCTGTGAGGAGAGGGCGTGGGCTGCCCTTCACGGGACGCAGATAGTTCCAGCTGGCTTCAAAATGGGCCTGCCACAGGGCAAATCTGAGTCCATCAGCCAAGTAGGTGCCACCTCTGTGAAAATATATTTAAGGGCAGAAAGTATCAGAGGGAGAGAAGGGAATGAAAAGGGGTGAAAAATAGCGAAGAGAGAGGAGGAGGAGTTGCTCCGTGGAGTAACAGGTGGAGGACTTGCATCAGACCAGATAGATATTCCTGAGGGAACTGCCGCCCATGGAAAGCCCTTGCCAGAGCAGAGGAAAAGTGCAAGTAGTGGAAGAAAGAAATGACCATGTACTGACCATAACACTGTCCTGTCCTGTTCGTTGCCTCACTGAAGGGACTGAGAACAACCTGCCACTACAACAAGAGGAAAGGAGTAGAGCCTGGAGTGAATGAGTGAAGATGAGCCTGGGAAAGCAGGAGGAAAGTTGTTTTCCCTGCTTGAATGATTGCATCTTTTCTCCCCATACCCAAATATGTAATTAAATAGATACATAATTATCAATAAATTAGATTAATTTCAAAAAATTAGGTAATTTATCTCCTATTTTTTATCTTGTTCCCTAGGCTTTCTTGCTCCTGTTCTTTCTGTTTTCTCCCCCAAACCTTCTGAGAGCAGTCAAGGCTGGATGGGAGTCTGGTTGCCAGTTGAGGCCAACCCACCACAGACAAGACAGGCCTATGCAAAGCCTAAGCTATGACAACTCCAGAAACATCAAGAAGCGTGTGGGAAAATGACAGCTTCCTGCAGTTCTTGATAAGGGATTTCATAGCTCCCGTAAACTTTGTCACACTGCACTGTGTCAGTTATAGTAAGCTTTCATAGACACTCTTTTTCCTTAAAAAGGATATAGCCCTTAGCACTTAGGTCACTTCTGTAACTAACCATTGATGACCTAGCAGCCCACTTTGGCTTAAATAACTTTGGTTCCTGTTGTCAATTTTGACTCAGCCTTTCAAGTACACTTTGGATTCCTAGAATGTGATTTTCAGCACCTGGGCAGAGGCGTATAAAAAACACCTCACTTCCAAAGTATAAAGTTGTGTAGCAGTAAGTATGAAACTGAATCAAATACATGTAGAAGCCTTGACAGTGATCATTTGTTTTATCTGATGGCCCTGATATTCTGTGTGCACGCACTACTAATAGTAAGATCTGACTAACACCACCACTAGTAGGGGAAACTAACAACTACATCAGGTACATGGGGCGAAACAACATCCTTTGCGTATTAGTTGAATTCATTGTCAGTTGTGTAGAACAGTAGAACAAAGACATACACATTTTAAGACGGTCATTTCAAATAATACAAGTAATTTTCATTTATGCTTAGATATCTAAATAATTTTCTAAGCAATGTTTATATACGCACAGAAAAAATAAACTCAAACCAAAATACAAACATGCCCCCCCAAAAAAAGAAAAACAAAACCCAAACAACTACAAGTAAATAAAAGCCACCTACAACTAAAAAAAAAAAAGTGACCAATTTATTAATTCAAGAAGAAATATAGAGGAAATGAAAAATGTTACTAGAAAACAACTGAGAGCATCTGAGTACTCTCGCAGAAAACAACAATATGGTCGTACGTAATGAAGGGAATGGAAACCATCTATCTGATGTGGTTATTCTAGAACATTTACAGGAAACCCCTTATTTGAACAAGTTATAGCAAAATACATAGAGTGAGATCTGAAAATGTTTTCTTTAAATTATATAAACCCTCTGCAACCCATAACCATTTGTATCTGTCATAACAGCTGAAAACAGAATCAGCCAGAAAGGCAACGCAGGACACAGATGCCACTGCTAGAAAAAAATATCAAAGCATATCGTCTGTGTCCTGTGCCTGCCAAGCTCAGCTCTTTAGCAGTGACCAGTAACATCAGTTCAGTCTTATTCCAAGACTATAGAGATTACCAAGTTTTATTTTTTCTTACAGATAGATACATAAAGGGATGTCCCAAGGCATGTAATAGTGTCTGCTGATATTGAAAAGGGAGAGTGTGTCTAGAAAATTCCTTCCTTTTTACTCTTATACACACTGTGTGTGTGTATGTTAGGTAGGATTCAGGTACAGATTTAGAGTTTCACAAGTTACATATGACCATTTTCAGTGAAAAATATTCAGTGCTGTTATTCTCTCTACCTGAAGAACTTTTCTATTACAAAATATGAACAAAAATAAAGAGAAATCTAGACGCTTATTTTGCAATCTGTTTTCATCAATAAGGATCATGTTGATTTTTTTTTCCCCTGATTCATCGATTCTAAGTGATTTCCTATGCAGGATCAACAGCAATATCTGTAGTTAAGGTGACATATCTGTCCTCATTCCAATTATCACTTTTCAGTGGCTTCTAATCGTATTCAGCTTTTAGCTTTTCTTTTAAAATATACCAGGCTTCTTTTCTGTTTGAGAGGTAATTGCCTCATGGGTGTTGGAGAAGTAGGAGAGCCACTTTCAAGAATGAATAATCACTTTCAAGAATGAATAATCATTTTCTCGTATGTTAAAACAAGTTATTTTTTTTTAAAAATTCAGCAGATATTTGAGATTTTTTAAAAAATATTTATATTTAACAATATCACTCTATAAGGTTGTGTTCTGTTGAAGAATAAGGTGAAAAAAGTGAATGCTCCTTGACTGATTTTTTATGAACATTTCATTCATGAAGAATGAATTGTAATAAACAAAGTTCATAAGTTCTGTTATTGTGTCTATCTCAGCTGTCCTGTGGAAAATATACTGAAGATATTAATTGGTGGAAGTAAAAGTAATGTTTTTTAAACCTCTGCATTTTTCAGCTTTCAGTAAATTCATCAAGATCTAAAAAGATATTGTAATTTACTCATATTCCACCCCAGCTATCACCCATGTGAGGGATTCTGCAGCTAGGAAGACACAAATAGCATTCCTTAGTTTCAGGAACAACAGAAATACTCACATCCAATAAAAGAAGTAGGCTGAGGAAGATAGAAATAGCTATGAGACAAAAAAACCCCACAAAACAAAACAAAAAACCCAAACAAAACCAAACCACCAAATAAACTACTAACCCCAAAATAGTAAACTGTAATTATCTCATGAATTACAAGTAAACCCAAGAGTATCAGAGTATTATCTGCCATGCAATTTAATTTAAGATTATACGCCAAAATTTCTTGGATTATTACTTTAACTGTGATATTTTACAAATCCTGAATAATCTGGGTAGTTTCTAGATCTATTTTAAAAAAGAGATTTTCTAAGTTTTCGAAGTCTCCAAAACTTTCAAATAGACTGAGAAACCTTATTTAAACATGACATTGCCTTTGCTGGAAAGATCTTAATCTGACAGTCACAGTCATCTTTGCCACTTGGCCAGTGTGAGAAAGCAGACGATATTCAGAAGACCACTTCAGAAGATAAATGCCAGTTACGGACAACTTTGCTCTTTAATCACCATTTTTATCCACACATCGTGCAGGAGATGTCTGCTTCATGTGAAAATGCACAGAGATTTCAGTTCAGCAAAGACGATTACAGTAAATTTGTTCAACACGAAGCCAACTAAAAACACTTGTGCATAGAAAGGAAGAGGGAAGCCCCTGAGGATGGGGCTTGACTGCTTTGAGGTGAAGGCATGTTGACAGAAACATCATCCTTATTTTTTATCTAGACGGCGCATAAACAAATAGTATGAAAAGAAAATAAACTCCAGGACCCACTATGCATTTTAGAAGATGCATACATACTTCTTTCAACAATTGGTTTTGGGTTTTTTTCAACTTTTTTTCAACTGCTCACCACAGATCTGCTTGCTTGTTGCTGTAAAATGGGTTTTTAATGAAGCAGAGCTCAGGAAAGACAAATAATAGTCAGCAGCATATCCATTTTCAAGCCATATATTCAGAACAGAACTCCACGCACTTTGATGACTTTTTCTCCTAGTGGTCCATTTGTCAGAAGCGCAGTTTGAAGGACTCTGTAACGTCTTGGGAGATTCTCAGACTCTGTAAGAGTTACCCTATATCTATTTTGCAAGTTAAAAAAATCAGTAGCCTGTATAAAATTTAGTACCACTTTTCAGTCATTTTGGACCCTAATTGTTCCTTGTGTTCTTGGATTATAAAAAATCAAATTCAACATCCAAATGCCTGTGGTGGTGTCATAAAATTATTAATTTTTAAATAGTGTCTTATAAATTATTTTAGTGGAAAATCAGGAATGAATACAGTGCAATGGCTCATGTGTTCTTTACTGAGCAATGAAGCCTAACTTCTTTTTCACTGTTCACTTATTTTCAACCCTTGCAGCAGAATCTCTTGACAATGGAAGTTAACCTGACTTTTCCAGTAGATGCAGCCCTGGTTTTGAGGTTACCTACAAAGTTCAATGTCTCTCTTTGCCCTGAGGGATGTGCATAAAAGCTGGATTATAGCACATGAGTGTTTTTGGAGCAAGGTGTTTCCACTTGGACGGTGCACTCCAGATCATGCAGGATGATTCGGAGGACCCCAGGCTGTTGCTTACTCATGGCTGCTGTGTAACCAGCAGCAATATAACCATGTCAGCTGTTCCAGGCTTTTTAAAATGTTTTAGAAAATACGAAGTGTTCATTTAATTTCCTCTCACAGAACACTTTAATAACAGAGTTCTTCTAAATTCCATTTGCAAAGTAAGTATACAGCTGTCTGGGAAAACAAAAAAACAGTGAGAACTGCATCCAGAATAGGAATCAGAAAAAGCTGCTACCTATTTGCAACAGAAGTTGCAAATGTCTGCTCTGTGGAACAGGCTGTATATTCATGTCCTGAATATCAGGCATCTTGCAACCTGAGTCACTCATTACTTCTAAAACCCCAGCCTGTATTTCTGTGTTGTTATAAAGAGATTCGGGGGGTTATTTGTTTTGTGGTTTGGGTGGGTTTTTTTCTTTCCAGATGCACATGTGTCTGTAAAAATGTAAATTGTTACTGGCTCAGTATGGCTAGACTGGACTGATATCAACAAAGCTGAGGGGTGTAAGCTTCCAGCATTCGTCTTAGTAACCCAGTAAGTTTGCAGTTTAAGAACAATGACCTTCCGTATCCTCACAAATGGAATGTATGACCCAGCAGTACTCTAGTGTTTTTCTGAAATGATGTCTGAATTCACATTATGCCCCGCAGGGACTAAAATAAAATTAAGTTAATAATGAAAAATCCCTCAGTTCTTGATGTTTCTTTATTGATTTGTCTCTCCATTCTTCACATTATCTGTTCCCAGTGATGATGTATCCTGAACCCATTTATTTATTAAATATGCCTGATTGTCATGACTGAAATAATATCTGCCTAAATTTACCCATCTGTCCCTGAAGTACTGACATTCATGCTCTACTTCCTCTGTGTAAGTTCCTTAAATAGGAGATAAAGATTCCATTTTAAGTATCAGTATCTATTACTGTTCTGCCCTTGGCATTGTAAGTCGCTAAGTCTTACTTAAGTTTTATGAAAAATTGTATGAATTTCTGCAGAGTGCTTCTGGGTGTATAAAACTGCGTGATAGGTGAATGATCAACCTAGCTTTCACTGAATTAGCTCAGTTAAAATCTCCTAATCCTCTGACCAAGGAAGATCTACCCTGTTATACAGCTTCAAACAAGAACATGTTATCAATTTTCCTCCAATGAGAAGGGGAACCAAGTAACGGTAGTGACATGAACGAACCAGGGGGTGGCAGATGTCAGAGCAAAAAGAAAGGCAGTAACTTCACCCTTTCAGGATGCGCAGTTGCCCGGCATTAATATAAAATAAACCATTCAGACAAGTATGATGACAGAAATAAGTCATTTTCTCGTTAGTATTCTTCGCCTATTACATTCTCTGTCTCACTTCATATTTACCATTCACAGTCTTAATGTATTTTTAAAATAGTTCCAAGGTAATATTAAAGAAGTGGCTAATTTGTCCATTTTAAAATTTATTGACTTTTGCAATAGTTTTTAGATATTGAATATCGTGAAGGAGTTTGAAAACCTTTTCAAAGATTTTTGAGAGCTGAAAGCGACAACTTTTTGCATTTTAACAAAGTGAAATCATAAAGTCAATAGAAAAGTTAAAGTTGGAAAAGATCCTTGAGATCATTGAGTCTAATCATTAACCTGCACTTCCAAGCCCACCACTAAACCACATCCACCATGGGCCACACCGTATTTATACAAATTTTTAAACACTACCAGGGATGGTGACTCTACCACCTCCCTGGGCAGCCTGTTCCAATGCTTGACAACCCTCTCTGTAAAGAAATTTTTCCTGATATCCTATGGAAATCTCCCTGGTGCAACTTAAGGCCGTTTCCTCTCATCCTATCTCTTGCTACTTGGAAAAAGAGACCGACTCCCACATCACTACAACCTCCTTTTGTGTAGTTGTAGAGAGTGATAAGCTCTTCCTTGAGCTTTTTCTCCAGGCTAAACAACCCCAGTTCCCTCAGTTGCTCCTCATAAGACTTGCTCCCTAGAGCCTTCATTAGTTTCATTGCTCTTCTCCGGGCATGCTCCAGCATCTCAATGTCATTTTTGTAATGAGGGGTCCAAAACTGGACACAGTATTCAAGGAGTGACCTCACCAGTGTTGAGTACAGGGGGACAATCACTTCCCTACTCCTGCTGGACACACTATTTCTGATACAAGCAACGATGCTATTGGCCA
Organism: Buceros rhinoceros silvestris; assembly: GCF_000710305.1. NCBI lineage: Eukaryota > Metazoa > Chordata > Aves > Bucerotiformes > Bucerotidae > Buceros > Buceros rhinoceros. Next base: position 44,254 of record NW_010427328.1, on the reverse strand, counting down.
CATTCTTGGCTACCTGGACATCCTGCTGGCTCAGCTGGCTATCAACCCACACTGTCAGGTTTTTTCCTGCCAGGCAGCTTTCTAGCCACTCTGCTCCAAGACTGTAGTGCTGCAGGGAGTTGTGTGGCCCAAGTGCAGGCACTGGTGCTTGGCCTTATTGATCTTCATACCATTGATCTCAGCCCACTGGTCCAGCCTGTCCAGATGCCTCTGTAGAATCCCCCTACCCTCAAGCAGACCAACACATCTGCCTGACTTCATGTCATCTGCAAACTTTCTGAGGGTGCACTTGATCCCCTCATTGATGAAGATGTTATAGAGAACAGGTCCCAATACTGAGTCTTGGGGAACACCACTTGCGACTGGCTGCCAACTAGATTGGGCTCCATTCATCCCCACTCTTTAGGCCCAGCCATCCAGCTGGGGTTTTTTATGCAGTGAAGAGTACACTTATCCAAGCCATGAGCAGCCAATTTCTCCAGGGAATGATCTGGGAAACAGTGTCAAAGGCTTTACTGAAGTCCAGGTAAACAAAATCCACAGCTTTTGCCTCATCCGCTAAGGGTGACCTTGTCATAAAAGATTGGGTTAGTCAAGTAGGACCTGCCTTTCATAAACCCATGCTGACTGGGCCTGTTCTCCTGGTTGTCCTGTACGTTCTCTGTGATAGAACTCAACATGATCTGCTCCATAACCTTTCCTAGCACCCAGGTCAGGCTGGCAGGCCTGTAGTTCCCCTGATCCTCCTTCTTTCCATCCTGTAGATGGAAGTCACAATTGCTAAGCTCCAGACAACTGGAATCTCCCAGATTAGTCAAGACTGCTGGTAAAAAGTTGAAAGTGTCTTGGTGCGCACATACTAGATGCCCTGGTACACTTGGGTGGATCCCATTTGGTCTCATAGACCTGTGTTTGTCTAAGTGGTGCTGCAGGTCACCTGACCATTTCCCCTTGGGTTATGAGAGCTTCCTTCTCCTCTGTGCCTCTGTCTTCCATCTCAGAGGGCTGGATATCCAGAGAACAACTGGTCTTACTATTAGAGACTGAGGCACAGAAGACATTCAGTACCTCAGCATTTTCCTCACCTTTTGTCACTATGTTTCCCTCTATATCCACTAAAGGATAGTCCTCCTTTTGTTGCTAATATATTTATAGAAACATTATTCATTGTCTGTTATGGCAGTACAACTGTGGGGCAACTGTACCTTTCACTTTGTCTTCTAATTGCAGCACTAACTTTTTGAAGGGAATATCCGGATTCATGGATTTCCTATCAGATTTAGATAAAGGATTTTAACTCAGGTTTCTACTTTCACTAGCCTGCTCCTGCTGGGTTGTAAAGTTTTCTTTGTGTTTTTCTCAAACCCTCCAGTGGGAGTTGCTTGATTTAGATTTGCGACTAACATCCAGTAAGACAGAGGAAGGGGAAAATAGATGTGTTTGTGTGGGGAAAGGAATTCTGCTTTCTGGGGTTTAGAGCATTTACCTGTAATAGAGTGCAGAGAATTTTCAGTGCTTACTGTGATGATATGTGATTATTTTGTGCTAGACATAAACTACTCAAACAGGAAAGATGGAGGGTAAAATTTTGTCATTAACTCTATGATGAAACTGAGGACTGAAAGGGACCTGCACCTCAGAAGAACATAATTTTGTTGTTAAAATATTTTCTTGGTCACTGAGAATTAAACACTGCTATAAATAACATAAAGGATGATATCTGCCTTTTCTGTTTCAGACTGTGGGATTTTTATCATGACCAGATACGCCCAAATCTTTTCTATTGAGTTATACAGAAAAACATCTAATTTACAAATACACTTGAGAAAAATTATGAGACAGCTGCTAAAGGGTTGGATGAAATTTATACACCTTATATATAAAGGTGTACAGTCCTTCACTGAAGTAAACTACATATCATTTAAATTAGATTAGTGAAGTAAATGAACACAGCATCAAGGATTTCTGTACTGTCAGGAAATATTCATAAAGTAAGGTGTTATGATTTGTCACCTTTCACTCTGAATACTTCACAAACATGAATATGAAACAATCACTGAAGGGAATAAACTCTTTCC
>NW_010427328.1:40197-42092 GCF_000710305.1 Buceros rhinoceros silvestris | reverse complement strand
TCTTTCCCACTTCTGTTGTTGGTATGACATAAAATAGAAAGTTTAAATTCTAGCAAGGGGAAACATAGGCTTGGCATTGGATGAAAAAAACATCAGAGTGTGAAGAAGATTTATGCTGGAATAGATTGCTGGGGAGGTTATGCATGTCCACAACAGCAGAGGTTTTAGTCTGATAGACATTTGTCAGGATTTGTTTCTCTGCAGTTGATACTTTCTGGAAAAGGAGAAAAAACCAGAAGATATTTTCCAGTTCTATTTTTCTTCAACAAAGAATAACACATTACAGTATAAAAATCTTGTCTACCTGAGTTGTCTGAATAAGGTGAAATAGGAAGGCATGCATAGATTTTCTCATCTCTAGCCATTAAGGGAGTAATCACTAAAAATACTGAAGATAAATGGGAAGCAGTGAAAAAAGATAGCTGGGACTGATCATCAGATATGTTCCATGTTTAATATTTAGCCGTAGATCTAGGGTCTAGGTTTAGTACAAAGAGTTGTTAAGACAGACTATTTTCTTGTCCTATGCTGATTTCATCCTCCTGAAACTGCTTCATCACTTCCTTCACTGAGCAGGGATGTCTGAAAGTAACAGTATATTTAGTCCTAGATCGTTTTTGCACGGAGTTGCTGGGACAGTAAAGCCATAGATCAACAAACCTCAAGGAGAGGTTCATCACCTGTGACTGGAGGACTCTTCAATGCAATGGTGAAGAGGATGATTCTTCAAGGACTCGAGCAACTGAAATAATTGAGAAAGCTGTGATAGTATCACTCTTTTCACAATTCTACACACTCGCACTGATGTTGTACAGACATTAACAAATGGAGGTTGTTAAAAAATTCTTAAGATCTTGGCATCAGGTAATGGTTTTGTGTGAAGTCAATTTTATTGAACAGGATGGTTGATTATTGTCCAGACCATGACAGGAGTCTGCATCGCAAGGAGTCTTTTCACCTGGCTTAGATAAGGCTCCCAAAGATGCTCTTCTGCTCAGTTCTTATAAACCAGCTGGCCAGTGGTGCTCCATGACTACTCCAGCGCACTCATGATTCATTGCTATTGATTATCTGAAATTACAAAACACCTTTTAAATATCGCTTAACTATCTAGAAAAGATGTGACACTTACTGCTTCTTCAAGAAGAGTTTTTTATTGGGTTTGAGTGGCAAGATTTTGGTAGCATGGAAGCTACAGGGGTAGCTTCTGTGAGAAATTGCTAGAAGCTTTCCCTATGCCTGACAGAGCCAATGCCAGGTGGCTTCAAGACAGGCTCACCCCTGATCAAGGCCAAGCCAATCAGCAGCAGTGATATGATAACTTAACAGCACCTTTATGATAACTTATTTAAGAAGAGGAAATAGTTGTTGCACAACTGGGCAACCATAGCTGAAGAGAGGAGCAAGAACATGTGAGAGAAACAAACACCAAGGTCAGTGAAGAAGGAGTGGGAGAAGGTGCTCCAGGCACTGGAGCAGATATTTCCTTGCAGCCCATGGGGGAAGACCATGTGAGGCAGGCTGTCCCTCTGCAGCCCATGGAGGTTAACAGTGGAGCAGATATCCACCTGCAGCCCATGGGCGACCACATACCAGAACTGGTGTATGCACCTGAAGTAGGCAGTGACACAATGGATAGCTCATGCTGGATGAGACTTTTGGCAGAACCTGTGGACCCATGGAGAGAGGACCCAGTGTTGGCGCATTTTTGCTGGCAGGACTTGTGACCCCATGGGGGACCCACACTGGAGCAATCTGCTCCCGAAGGACTGCTCCCCATGGAAGGGACACACACTGGAGCAGTTTGTGAAGAACAGTAGTCCGTGGGAAGGACTCATGCTGGAGAAGATTGAGGAGGACTATCTCCTGTGGGAGGGACTCCCACACAGGAGCGG
>NW_010427328.1:39484-40171 GCF_000710305.1 Buceros rhinoceros silvestris | reverse complement strand
GGAGTGTGAGGAGTCCTCCACCTGAGGAGAAAGGAGCATCAGAAACAATGTAATGAGCTGATCGCAACCCCCATTAACCCCATCCACGCTGTGTTACTCAGTGATAGGTCGTAGAGAAATTGAGAGCGAAGTTGAGCCCAGGAAGAAGGGAGGGGTGGGGGGCAAATGTTTCGAGATTTGCTTTCACTTCTTGTTACCCTACTTTGATCTGATGGGTAATATATTAAATCAATTTCCCCAAGTGAAGCCTATTTTTCCTTTGATGGTAACTGGTGAGTGATGTCCCTGTCCTTACCTCAACCCACAAACCTTTTGTTATATTTTCTCTTCCTGTCCAGCTGAGGAGGAGAGTGATGGTGGGCACCAACATCCAACCAGAGTCAACCCACAGCAAGTTTTTACTGGTTAATTACATGGGTCTTTTTAATGTACAATCTGATCGATTTTACAGGAGGAAATTACTAGGAGAGTATCCAGAAGGAACGGCCAGATTCTCCACCCAGGATGTTAATCAATGCATTTAAGACAGCAAGAAGCTGCCTTGGGAGATTCTCTAGAACTCTTCAAAATACGCAGCTGGAGTGCCTCTTGAAACAAGCAGTCAGATACTTCATCTTGTGTGTGGCTTGGAGTTCAGTCAATCACCTGGTTTCAGATATGTCTGATAATTCAAACCAGCCCACTGTC
>NW_010427328.1:32501-39302 GCF_000710305.1 Buceros rhinoceros silvestris | reverse complement strand
CATTCCTGGACCACCCAGGGAATTAGTCACCTGATGCACTGGATGTGCACAGGCACAGACTTGATAGTGAGCAGTGAGCTAGACTACAGTTCTAACTATAGAACAAACTTGATTTTCATACTTAAATCTCTCTTATACCATAAGTCACATTGCATTTGCTACACTAAACTTGCTGATTTTGATAAATGGAGCAATGGTTCTCTGTCATGGAGCTGATCTAAGGCAAAAAGACATTCCCAAACATAGCATTTCATCGCTTGTCCTTCAAAACATATCTGAGGCATTTGACTGTGTATTGCTTATGAATACAATCAGCACAAGCTGTGATTTTAGTTACCTTTTAAACTGGTTACTGTAAATGTCACTGATGCTGTTTTATATCTTTGTCGGGACTCAAAGACATCCTTTTTATAGTAGCTCTGTCAACAAACAGCTTCCTTTTCATCACCATGATGTGTTCATTTGGGTGTTACTCACAGACAGTTCTGCACTCATCTGCTTGGACACTTTTGAATGAAATAATCATGCGTACCTTTTTCTCAGTGATGTGTACATCTTCAGAGATGCAGTTTACTCCCTTTCACAGTTCTTCGCTCTGCCAAGGATGATAGGACCTCAGAAAGGATGCCTGTCTTTGTTTCTCTTGTTCCTGCTTTGTTCTTGTTCAGTGACATGAACAAATTATGCTGTGATTGCCCGAAGGGATTGAAACAATATGCAGTATTCTAACTGCAGAGTAAAATCAGTTCAAGAACATCACAATTCAATTAATAACGCTGCTGAAATACAGTTACAGGCTGTATCTAAAGAATTTAGTAGATGATGTTTAGAAGTCTTCATCCCTTCCAATGCACGTATCCATCAACAATTTGTGGAGCAGGCTCTCTTTGTAAGGCAGTCCGAACAACGCTTCTGAAGTCTAACTGAGTAACACTCAATAAGTGACTTCCATCCCTTCCCTGAAAAAAACCCATACATCTTGATTTCTGATTGGTCAATAGCTCTGTTAACAAACTTTGGTTTTGCTATACCACTCTATAGATTTTCTTCCTATATATGAGACAAAAATTTACTCTTCTTCATTGTTTTGATCTTCTTGTCTTTCTTATTCCCTCCTTTATCTGATTTCACTTTTTTTATTATTTATTCTCATCATCTTTCTATTTTTTTATCATTTTAGTACTAATTTGCCCATCTTTTTCCATTTTTCCTTCCTATTTCCTGTTTTCTCATATCTTCAGTTATTTTATTTAAACTACCACAGCCATTTATGCAACAATGCTAATTCTGTTTGACTGACCTACATCTAGGGGATGACAGAAACTTTTTTTTTTTTAAAAAAAAAATTATATGGTTCAATATTGTTATTATCTCTTTTCTAATCTGTTTACTTCAAGAACTTTACTAACTCTGTGTATTAAGCAGCATTAAGAAAACTCAACTGAAAGAGACCTTTTAGAATCCTCTTAGCACAGATAACCAGACATCCAAGTCACAGAATACTTGCCATATGCTTATGTTCTGTCTTTCTCATATATATCCATTTTCAATTTATTGATATTAATTTTCATTGGTTGTCTCTTCGTTACCTCCTGTTAGGAAAAGAAAAAGAGGCATCCCACAGATTGTACCTGTTCTTTATTTGTATGGATTTTCTTCATGCAAGCCTTGGGATTTTAGGATGCATCTCTTCGTTACAAAAACAAACAAACAAACAAACAAAAAACCTCACAGAAAAACAACACCTGCTTTTGAGTATGTTTTCACTTTTTAACATTTTTGTTTTCCTGTTTAAGGGATATATCCAGCAGAAATTTTCATCTCTATAAGATCTATTAGGTTTTGTATAGTGGTAATTTTACGAGTGTGTTGTAGTTCCAGTTATTGTTGTTGTCTTTTACTATATCAATGTTGATTTTAAGTCTTTTTTTTGTTTCTTTCCTTCACACCTTAATTTCATTCTGTTGGTCCGTGTTAACACAGCAATTTTCCCTGCTAAGACTTCCACCGATATGTACTACAGAAGTTTGTAATACATGAAATTATTTCAGTTATCAAGTTGTTTGTTATATCAGTCAATGAATATTTCAATGAAAATTACTTCTACTGCCTCAGTTACTTTTTAGATCCTGTTCTTACTTTTCCTAAAGTTTGTATTAGTGTTTACTATTTCATTATTGCTTTATCACATTATTTTCCTTATGCTCCTAATGCTCAAAGTAAAATGCTTATTGCTCAAGCATTTTACTTTGAAGCATTTTTAACTAAGCTTCTTCATTTCACTCATTAGTTAGTGGAATGACATATGACAGTTTATCACTAAAAATAGCCTAATTTACAACACACTCAAGGGTGGTTTTTTCTTTGCAAAGCCTAAGGGGATTTCCTTCTAAACATTTGGCTCAAAATGTTTCCTAGGCCATAGAAATTTAATAACTGGTTCATTATGAAAGAAGATATGGCCATCTCCTATCCCTCTGAGTTCTATGTCTTGTTGCAGACTGAGAATTAAAACCAAGCAGACTGGTGGAGTTAGAGAACCAGATTTCTCGGAGGCGATACAAATGAACAGTTGGATTGCAGAGTTGTATTTTCAAATACGTAACTCACTTAACTAAGATGAAAGGGCATTTTAGCATTTAAGAATTGAAATTACAAGGAGTTCTGTTACTTATTGAGAGGTAGCTGTCAATTTCTAGCGATGCGTTTGAAAATATGGTAAAATATTCACACTACATTAAATAATACATACTGGAAAATGTACTACTGTAAAAGATAGACAAGAGAATATGTTTCATGAATATATTGTTTGCAAGCTGATTTATGGGCTCATTTATGGAGTAACTGGGAAAATTATCTGAGATTTAAGAAATAATATGAAAAGTTCTTCATGTCTGAATCTATCTAGTTAATTCCCTTAGTTCAAGGTTACAAAGCTTCAAAATCACATTATTTTGTCTTTTATAGTTCACTGTTGTAGCAGTGAAAAAAACTGAGTTCCCTATTTAGTTACAACATAAAATTACACAATGTCTTGAAGGTTATTGTAAATTGTTGTCCTTGAAGCTGAATTTTTCATTGCTGTTCTTAAGAAGCAGGGTGTTTTCTTCAAGAAAGAAAGGAAACGGGGTGAAAGCAGAACCTGAGAATGAGATGCAGACTTAGCTAACTTCCCCTATACACTCATTAGTTAAATCACCTAAGGAAGCCAGTTTGAAAGCTGTAAGAGACAGACACGTTGTAAGACGGAGGAGCCTATAGAACAGGAGCCAGCACGACTATAAAAACTCAAAATAGAGAGGATGCTGGAAAAACAAGAATGTCAGATCAAGTTAGTATTATTCTTCCTGAAGTACAGCGATATGACATGAAGAAAACTAATGGCAGATTAACCCTTCAGTGTGAAATAGAGATTTCTGAAGTCAGTGAAGCAAACAGTGCAATGCTATTATTGCTTGAGTTACTGCACAGAAACGTGCGACACAGCAAGACGTATAAAACTGCAAAGACTAATTAGATCTTCAGTAGAACATCTGATGTTGTGCTTCTTTTTACAGTATCAGTGCTTTACATCCAAGGAATAAAGCAATTTGTTTGTTTGTTTGTTTGAGCTAGGTATACCAATAGCTTTAAACCGTATGGGAAGCAGAAGCATTTGCAGCTAAGGTTTCATTCATTCTATATTTAACCCATCTTAACTGTTTTCTAGTTTTACTACCAGAAAGAACACAAAGATCGCAAGTCAAGCACTCAAGTTTAGGAAATGCCAGGATTAAGAGTGCCCATACAAATATTATTTGCTAACACTTGCGAGCATACATTATGACAAAATCTTTAATTTTTAGGATACAGTGTTTAGGTTTTCCACAAGACACCTGCCTCACTCAGGGAACATTAAGTGAATGCTTTTACCTTAGGCAGTCTTTCAATATTTCTCTTTTCTTTCATCATTCAATAAGTGGCCCTGGAGTTTGTTTGCCACATGCTATCTGAACTCAGCAACAGAAAACATGATTATTGACATCTATCTCGATATTTTATGAGATTCATTACCAGATTAGCTGATACTTGTCAAATACGTCAATTTTTCTTCGCAACAGTCTTTTTCTAGACTTTGCGGGGTACATCCACCTCATTTTGCTCCTTACCTTCTTTGTCCTCCCCAATCATTTCTGCTCCGCCCTTTCTCTTTTCCCAGCCTTTTTGCTCTGGTTCCCTCCCCCACCCCCCCATACTTACTCCCTTTTACTCTGGCTTTGTCCTCTGCTTCCTTACCATAGGGCACTCTCTTACTACCTCTCCATCAGTCCTTAATCCCTGAGTGACAGGCCATTTTTGTTCTTCCTTTTCTGTCTGCATAGCTCTCCTTTGTTTACTGCTCTCTTCTTCCCCATTCCACAGACACTCTGATCAATGACAGCACAGCAGCTGCCCTGGTGCCAGGTTTGTATTTGGAAACTAAGTCCTTGGCCAAATCCTGCAATGTAAAGCAGGCACCATTTTCAGGGAATATCATTGGCAAAGTTTAACAGACACTTACAGTTTTTTGAAACGTGCATAAAGCAGTTTTAGGCAGTGAAAAAATCAGGAAAAATTGAGGGCAGCAAAAGACATAATCTGCTGGATGATAGCAGGTGTTCCAGAATTAACATTAGTACAAACGCACACTCTGCATGGTCCCATGTCCCACGACACAGTGGTAGCCAGGCATCTTACACAGCCCCACTCCTTTCCGGCTCGGACTGCTTCCAGACATGTCTCCAATCTCTGCCAATTTTAAAACCACTGGCACACAGCAGGAAGACTGGAATTTTTCAGCTGAGCAGCAGTACTTTGTAAACAATGTATGAATCCTTCCACCTCTTACTTAGAAAAAATGCACAGGTTCTGATGGAGGCATTTCAAATAACTAAATCTAGAACATTTCAGACAATGTAGTTAAATTTTGCTGAGCTTATGGCAAACATAAAGTTTAATACTGAAAGTTTTATGGAACCTTGAACATGGATGTTATTTCCAAGTTTGCATCTCATATTATTTCATGTGTAGAATTACATTAGTTATATAAGCCCTTTATAATATATTCTCGTCAACCATGAATTCTAAGCATTTTATGCAGTGGTTTTCTACAGTAAGAACTGTGAGAGAACCTGCATATAATTGGTAGATCAGGATTAGGGAGAAAGTAGCAGAGAGACAAGAGAGAGAAAGGAAAATAAGTACTTAGAAATGCAACTGAAGTGTACTGGTTTGTTAGAATATCTGTTATTCCTCTGTTCTTACACTGTTTCCTATGCATCTGTGTTTGACCGCTGACAGGGACAGTGTATGGACCAAGATCAGCCTCAAGCCTAACACAATCTCAGATCTTTCGGTCTTAGGCTGTGTGGACAGCATACCATTATTCAGATTCACCAGGGAATGTTTTCTTGTGTTAGAAGTCTGGAAGCAAAAGTCTGGAGCAATATGAGAAAGATCTATAGAAGTTTTAAAACTGACAGATATGTTATGAATATGTTTTTTAAAAACATAATGAAACCTTTAGAATTCCTTTATTTGCTGATAAAAGAACCAAATACAACCACTATAAATATCTATTTAGCTTTATGAGGCAGAACATAAGCTGAAAGGGCTCACTCAGAAAATGAGTCTCATTCAGAACAGTAATGCTCTAACTAGGAACAGCCTCTTGCATCAGAGGTGTTATTTTGTGTTTTTAGCCAGTGTGAACAGAAGAAACCTTCTACAAACAATTGCTGAAATGGCCTCTGCAGGAAGTTTCTGTTTGACCAATCATCATTTCAGAACTACTTGTATAATCAATTAGTGCTAGTCATAAATTGCTAGTCAAGCAGACTGACGCCTTGACACACGCACACACAAAACCATCATCCAGTCACAGGATCCAGTTGCTTTTTCATTAAGATTTTAGTTCTATTCTTTAGAATAATAAAATTCTGGAGTTGTGTATGGGTACATAAAAGAAATTTCTGCACTATTTTTTTCTTTTAAATGGATGTGTCATCATTTTTCCCTTGCTTCTGGTAATATATTTTACAGACCAACTGACTGGAAATCATGTATAAACAGGACTGTTTTCTTTGGTCAGAATCCTCTTTCTTATCCCTTTCCTAGTCTTAAATCTAGTTGGACAGATGTTTTTGACAAACGTAAATTACTTCCTGGTTCTAACTTGCTTATATGGAACCAGATTGCCACCTGATATCTTGCAAAGGCACTACCAAAGCTTTAGACTGCAGTTCAATCCACATATCAGCTGGTAAAGATCTAAGAGATGTGGGAGAGACAGCACTCAGAACTGCAACGTCGAGGCAACTACTTTTAAAAGCTTGGGTCCCTAGTGCAAGACTCATTTTCTCCCTAACCATTCCCATAGTTTCCACTTCAGTCTGGGCAAAGTCACATATTTTGTCATTAATATTCCGATTAAGTCAACAGAATTTACAAAGAAAACTGGGCTCTAAATGGTCAAGACCGGTTTTAAACAACACAGTTAAATGGATACGTTAATTCTGTGTAGAGTTAATCAATGCTCCACTTGATGAAGCCATTAATTTGAAAACCTGACAGAGAAATAGTTCTGCAATACGCCAGGGGTGTTCAATTTAAGGAGTGTTTACTGCCCTTCAAGATAAGTACAATGCCCTTTGAGTCAACAGGATTTGAATAGAGAATTTGGCTCCAAATGATGAAGAACAATAAATCAGTACTGTGCTTTAGACTGTGAGATGCTCTCTACTGTCTTTTTAAGTCTAGGAACTGAGGAGGCAGATGACAGCA
>NW_010427328.1:31757-32381 GCF_000710305.1 Buceros rhinoceros silvestris | reverse complement strand
GGAATTTCAGAAACTGGTAGAGAATAAGCTACTTCTCTTTTAACAAGACTTTGTGAAGCATAATTTTCTGCAGTAAAAATGTTAACTCCTGTATCTATGTTTCTGATGTTTAAATAGAAAAGTTTCTGAAATTGTAAATTTGAGTGAAAGATTCACTTATTTGAATTTTGTAACTTTACTTTTGTTACTTTACCCAATATATTCAGGATTAAGAGTCTTAAAAATTTATTGAAGAACCACTTGAGATCACATTCGAATAATACACTGAAAGAAAGCTTCTCTTTACCAGTTGAACATACAGTGACTCAATGCTCTACTTAACAATCTTTTAATTTCAAAATCTCATGGCGATATAGATTTACCGTACAGTAACACTGTGCAGTTTCAGAGGCCTCAACTGTATTTGCTAACCCTTTTGTGTAATTCTTGTAAAAACTTCCATGCATTGTCCCAATCTTTTGCTAATTAACTCTGAACACAGCAACTGACACAGTGATCAGAGGAGAATATTAAGTTTCAAAGTAAGCAACTCTCATAACTTGGTAACGCGTTGTGGAACTTGAACACATTTTAACCAAGTCAGATCTATCGATCAAAGTCACCTTATTCAGGCTGAGCAGCAGG
>NW_010427328.1:19650-31646 GCF_000710305.1 Buceros rhinoceros silvestris | reverse complement strand
AGCAGGAATAAATATGAACTTCCAACTGTTAAAAAACAAAGTATCGTTGTAAAATAACAACCTCCAAGTAAGTTTTAACATTCACATACTTTCTGATATAAGTGGGATGATACAGTTTTAAGGCAGCCTTTAAAATTACATGGGAATGTTCACAGAACCTTCTCCGAGTCTTTAAAGTTCATGCCTTTGCCAACTGCTTCTTCACAAAATTGGGCTTAGACTCCTCACATGCTCTGATGCTAGAAGGAAGTTGTTCTGTCGGCCAGAAGTTAAATTTATCTGGAAGGCTTTTAAATCCTAAATCCACAAGGTTGAGGAAATGACTTTTTATTGTCTGTAGTGAATCTCAGCAGCCAATTTAACTATGTAACATTTCTAGAAACTTTAGAATTGTTTTATTCTTTGTTACAAAGTTTATTGTAGTGTTCGTAAGTTGGACTGGTGAAATAAAACCGCAGGATAATGTAATAAGTAAAATTTCTTTATTTCAAAATGGGCATTAAACATTTCTCTACTTTACTCCTGTGACTTAGATATTCCTTATCTTGGTGCCCTTTCTCGTGACAGCTAGAAGACTTGTTCTCAGGAATGTTTCATAATTCCCTGTGGATGATTCCTTTTTTCCTGCTTTCTTTTGCAGCATGAACTGCTACAAAATTCTCATAGAAGACAGTATAAATAGAGCAACTTTCTACCTTTGGAGCTCATCACAACAACTAAGACCGGTTTATGAATATAAAATGTGGATTTTCTTTTCTTAATTTGTTTTTTATTTTTTTCAGTCATAAACACTAGAGTCAAATAGACCATTTCATTTCCTCTGGTCCTTCATTCTCTGGTTTTATGATTATTAAGAAAGAGTTTGTGCAAGGTAAATTGGTCCCTAAATTGCATGTCTATTTTGGAAGACAAGTGGATATTGCTTTCAATAAGAAATAATGTTTTCTTTCTCTCGGTTTTAGGATACAAACAAAGAGGGTATAAATTCCCATTTTTAAAGTAGAGTGCATTTGATGATTTTAGGATTAGATTTTATTATATTGAGTTACATTAGAATAATTTGGGCAACCTTGCAAATTGTTAGATAAAATTATTGCACAAACCAAATAAACTTTCCTCTTAGTAACTTGTTCATCAAGAACTATCAATTTTAGCAGGAAGTTTGAAAGCGTCTAAATAAACATTTTATTCCAGTTTTGTGCTTTGTTGATGTCTGCTAATTTTAGAACTATCATTAAAATTCCAATTGCTTTGCAATAAATATTTTAATTTCATGGTATACTGTGTTTAAACTCTAGGTTTCTTTCATTCCTGAAGAAGTTCTTTTCAGTTGCTTCAAAACTGAAAAATATTTCTTTCTCCTGGATTGCTCACATTTACAAATATCACACGAACAGCTATCACCACTATACAAAACTGAGTATAATAGAAATACGAAAATCAGAAATTTTACTGTAATGTATAAAAACCAGTATTTTTTTACCTCCTACATGCTGTGTATCTAAATGAAAAGTTGTGAAAGACTCTGTTCATCAAGTCTATTGTATCTTTATGGTGCAGAGTAGATGTGTTTGTGAAACAGTCATCTTTGGGCAACTGGAAGAGAGGTTGGCCACAATATCCATGTTGAAAACATGATATATGACAGGTATTTTACCAGTCCAGCATCCTTCTATTCAATATAAGAACCTTGCCTGTATTTTCCTTTCTTTAATACATTAGAGTCAATATAATGTATCTGAAGAACAAGCATAATAGTTTTTCACTATTAGGATCATAATGGTAGCAGCTCCTAGTTGCTGTTGGCATAAACAGTGTGACAAGCACAGAAAGAAAAGGCAGTCCTCCCCACAAAAGTTTACACTCGCTGTAAAACAGGAGATAATCTGTGGAATATTGCTAAAAAATACTTTATCTAGAATTGCAAAATACTTTTTTCTCTCCCACTAAATAGTGAAATATAAGGTTAATAATTGAGCCTCTGTTGTTATTATTACCATTATTACCACCACCACTACTACTACTACTACCAGTACTACTATTTAAGCCTATAGGAACTCACTTAAATATTGAAATTTAGAGGCAAGCAAGCAAACCAATGTTGCACATTCATAGTAACATGGATATTGTGTCCACCTGGCCTACAGAAGGAGGTGGATTTCTTATCTTAATTGTGTTTTTTCAGCTGTTGATAGGAGAAGCCAAGAGTCTAGGTTCTTTGGAAGTAGCGGTATGTCACGTATTGATCACAATGTCATGTGCTGACCAAGGTTTAAATTTTTTTGAGACTGAAGTTCATGTTCATGCTTCTACCAGGACATTTTCAGTAGGCTTATCAAGGTGGTTGCATATTTGTACTTATAACGTGCACACCAGCACTTACGGTGGTATCTCGAACTAAAACTGTAACATACAATTACACAGACATTGCAACAATTTCTGTGGCCAGTTACATTTTAGTAAGTGCACTCTGCTTCCTCTGGATCAGGCAGGTAGTTTAATTATTCTGCTGTTAACTTTTCTAACAGATACAAACAGACATAAAAACACATTGTAAAATACATTGTTAGTTAATCTGATGGTGTTCATCCAGACAGATGATGACAATTTGTTCTCTTTTCTTGCTCTCTTCTTCCAAACTTCGGGTCATGAACTGAGCCTCACCAAAATGATTCCCAGGAGCAGAAAGACTTGTCCTTATGACATTGTCTAACAAAAGTGTTAATTTAACCTACACACTGTTCCTGATTTCAGCTACCTGACTGCCTTATGTGATTTGTTCATTCTTTTTGTCTGAACTTCACTACGGTTAGCTACAGGGAACATTAATTCCTGTTTAAACCAAAACCAACTTGCTTTCACCTATCTGTCAAACTTGGCGTCTTCCTGAAGCTACAGAAAGTTTGCGCAGTTTCGTCTATTGTGCTCAACTGCTGATGACAGAAATAGAGTTATTCCTCAATTTGTTGTAAAAATTACCTAAATGCTTATGTACCTACTGAGGAAAATCTATGGAACACTGCTTAAAGAATGGCAGACCTTGGTGCTGCCACTGTTATTTCCGCAATGATCCTTTGCAAGCTTCCCATCTTCTGACGGAATAGGTTGGAGATAGAGATTATGATTTCAAAGGGGAGACTGCTGCAGTCAGAGAAATGATTATGGATTAATTTCTTCTCTTACAGAAAAACTGATGAACTTCTCACAGAGATTGTTTAAAGGATAAACAGGAGCATAGGGAGCAGTAACCTTTAAAACAGTAACTTTGAAAATGGTGGAGAAAGCACTGGAAACTTCTTCCACATCACACTGAAGGGCAAAAAAGTGAAATAGAAGCAGATCTTTCAAGAGCTACATCTAGCTTGCACAACTGGGGCAGCCTCCCCATCAGGAACAGGGAATGACTAAAATGTAGGCTAACCCACTAGATTTTATCGGATCATAAGCTGTAGTACATACAGTTCTTCAGTCTCCCAGGATCAAGACTGAAAGCTCATGGCAGACAGGCAGGAAGGAACTGGGAGGGCAGGAAGAGTAGATGTGATTTCAGGGAAGGTAACAGTTTAATGACTTCACAGGTTTGGGCAGGACACATGCTAAGACAGAAACGTGAGGTGGTCCTCACAGTGGTGGGACAGTCTTTGAGAAAGGAATGTTGTGGGATGAAACATAAAAGGAAAAGCGTATATGATGGATAAAAGCCTGAGTGAGCACACTAATTTCTGTACAGGAGATGTTGCTTTGAACGATAAGAACAGCTGCCAGTTTTGTGGCCATCTGAACAGTACTTTCAGAAATTAATTCCTGTCTAAGATACAAGAATGACTGCTTGTATTAGGGAGGGCAGTATTAACAAGAAACAAAATACTCGATTTGGGTTTGTAAGTGTTTGGAGGGAGAAAACCCGGCAACTGAAAACAAAGAGGACAAAAATGTGTGATAACAATCTGAAACAGAAAAAGTATTAGGACTTCCAATAGTTATATGCAAATAACCAAAAAGCTAAATTACTTTATCCTTAAATCTTGGAAGATTATGAACTTGTTTAGGGTGTCTTATTAGTTACTGTGGGACGAGTTCTATCTTCCTTATTTGAGGTGAGCAATACTTTACTGTTTGAAAAGTCCTGGCAAGCTCAGGTCCTTCATAGTTCTGCTTTAACATAATTTTATTTTACTACAGCTGAAGTAATGTATCTGTATCATACACTATTTCCTTGAATATGGGTTTTAAATTAATTAAGAGTCACATACACACAAGCAATCTTCCATAAATTGAAAGTGAAGGAAAGCCTACTATTAAATAATAAAAAGAAAACATATTACAACAACAAAGCTACATGGCAGAAAATGCAACGGACAAGGATTGATGGCAGCCTTAGTTAATGATGTGCAAGATGACGTTCAGTTTCATCAGCTACTCTCTGCAGTCTCCAGCAATGTAACTAGCTTTGAGAAGAAACTGCAATCTGAAGAGAAACACAATTGTTTGTTTCTATTCCTATTGAGCACCAGTGTTAAGTTACAGCCTATAAAGAATAAAAAGCCTTCAAGAAACGAGAAATGGCAGGAACCCTGAATAAATTAGAGTCCTAGAATAACTTTAATCAACTGAAGTAAGTCATACTTGTAGGCTAAAAAAGTACTCTAGAACATAAGATGTACGATAGGAAACCACAACCTTACTGCCTTAAAATGCAAAGGTTTGGCTGGTAGCGCTGCTGGGATAAGTACCTCTTCTCTGCAAACTGGAGCTGGTTTTCTGTGGAGTCTGGGGCACAGATGGGGCAGGAAGGTTGGGGGTAACAATCAGGCCATGAATGAAGACTGCAGGTTTTGAGCCTTTTTTTTCCTTTCCCGTCAAGGTGTCTATTTTTATTTCTCATTTACTTGTCTAGTGCCTCAGAGAAAGTGCAGACAGCTTGTTTGGAGTATCAAAGCACGATCTGTCTGTGTTTTAATAATTACACTGTCTTTTGTAAAATAAATTTACAGATGATTCCCTGCCACAACTGGTACCATATTCTGCCTTCAGATGTGCCTGTTACAACTTTGCTGAGCTTCTCCACCCAGAACCTGAACAGGTAGGTGCAGGTGGCTCCATAACTCAGCAATGCCCCTCGCTGCAAGAGTGATCATTGATGGCTTCAGAGGTCAAACTCGTAATACTCTCTCAGTTTGTGTTAAATGTGAAATCCCACATAAGTCATTGATCCTGACTTCAGAGAGGGTTTTGCAGACCCAAGGCTGAATCTCATCTACTCTTCTGGAAGTACCTTGTTCCCTGATAACAGCAGAGCTCACAAAAGGTGTTGTGCAGTGACTAGGGACAAAAAAAAAAGTCACAGTCAAAAAAAAAAAAGGGCTGATGCTTCTATATGCTGACATAGTGTCTTTTTAAGAACCAACTCCACAGATCCAAACTCACAGTGAGAACGTGATTGTCATTGGGAAATTGTTCCATCGTTTTGTATGTGTAAGTGTGTCTACACTAGCTTTTTGCTACCTGGGTAGGGAAAATCAAGGAATTTAATAACGAGTTATAGTTTAGTAACTAGCAACTATTTAGCAACCAGAATTTAGTCATGTCAGCAAAGATCAGCTCCCAGAGCACTACTCTAAAAATGCTGAACAAATTCATTCTGCAATAAATGAAAAAAAAATCTTTTGGAAGTATTATCTTTGATGTTGCAGTATTTCAGCATTTTCACATTGTCCCCCACATCATCCATCTCTCTAAATTGGAGAGATACAGTTTCGATATGTGAAACATTTGGTGGATAAAGAGTTGGTTGGATGGTGTCATCCAGAGGGTAGTAGTCAATAGCTTGATGCCCAGACGGAGATCAGGGACAAGTGGTGTGCCTCGGGAGTCCATACCTGAACCAGTCCTGTTTAATATCTTTATCAGTGACAGAGAGAGCAGTATCGAGTGCACCCTCAGCAAGTTTGTAGATGACACCAAGCTGAGTGGCACAGTTGGCATGGCTGAGGGACAAGATGCCATCCAGAGGGACCAGGTCAATCTTGATAATTGAACTAGTGTGAATCTCATGAGGGTCAACAAGCCCAAGTGCAGGATTCTGTACCTGGGTCAGGACAATCCTTGTGTCAATGTAGGCTGGGTGATGAAGGGATTGAGAGCTTGGGGGATGAAAAGCTGAACATGAGCTGTCAATGTACACTTGCAGACCAGAAAGCCAACTGTATCCTTGGCTACATCAAAAAAAGTGTGGCCAGCAGGTCAAGGTAGGTGATCCTGCCATTGTACTCCGCTCTGGTGAGACCTCACACGGACTATAGGGTCCAGCTCTGGAGTTCTCGGCACAAGAAGGACATGAACCTGTTGGAGCGGGTCCAAAGGAGGGCCACAAAAATGATCAGAGGGCTGGAGCATCTCTGCTATGAGGACAGGCTGAGAGAGTTGGAGTTGTTCAGCCTGGAGAAGGCTCTGTGGAGACCTTATTGTGGTCTTTCAGTACTTGGAAGGGGGCCTACAGCAAAGATGGAGACAGACTTTTCTGCAGGGCCTGTTGTGGCAGGACTAGGGGTGATGGTTATAAACTAAAAGAGGGGAGATTTAGGCTAGATATAAAGAAGACATTTTTTACAATGAGGGTGGTGAAACACTGGCACAGGTTGCCCAGAAAGGTGGTACATGACCTATTCCTGGAAAGATTCAAGGTCTGGTTGGATGGGGCTCTGAGGGCACAGGTTGCCCAGAAAGGTGGTACATGACCTATTCCTGGAAAGATTCAAGGACTGGTTGGATGGGGCTCTGAGCAACCTGATCTAGTTAAAGAGTGGCACTAAATGACATTTCAAGGTCCATTCCAACCCAAACCATTATATGATTCTGTGATTCAGGAATATAGTTACCATGAAGGCTTTTCGTATTGGTGTGGGTTTTTTTTTTTTTGACAATTTGCAATCTAATTATTTATGGGGAAGTGGGATTTATGCATGATGTGGTCATAAATGTGAAAATCCTAATGCGTTTGCATTCTGTAAATTAAAAAAAAAATTAGGCAACATTTCATTGACACAGACAATGTAAGAAGCAGTTTACATTACTCACAGAATTGAAGAGCCCTGCAAGGACTGTATAGATCTAAGCAACATCAGAAACATCAATCAGTATAATTTCTTTTAAATCTGTTCAAAAGGAAAAAAACTAAAACATATTGCTTTAGCAATAACAGCAGATGTTATGAGGCATATTAAAAACACTTCAACAAAAAAAAAAAGAAAGCAGACAAGAAAAAACAAACCTAACCAAACCCACAAAACAGTTATCTGTTTTTCTCCACCTGACACAGAATGAAAAGATAATTTTACAAATAAAACATGGAAAGGTGAGAACATTATCCTTACATACTTAATCAGGATAAAACTTGGGCTTCTTAGGCACATAGGAAGCCGTTTTCTTCTTTCTTGTATACTTTTGGTACAACACCAATTATGTTACTACAGTTAGATACTACTAGTGTAACTACCATTAAGTGTCTAGCATTTTGTATTTTCCTACCTGAAATACTCCCGTCACTTTTACCTGCTAAAGGAACGGTGCTTTTCTTTGTCTTCTCCTCCTTAGTGTCTCCATAAAATGGTGACAGAGCATTAGTAATAACTAATAGTGGTCTTTTGAACCGACATTCTTCACGTTTGCTGCAGAGCTGTTTCTCTGAGTTTTCTGAGAACTGGATTTTACCAACTTTCTCAAAATTTTTATTTTCCTTAAAATGTTCCTAAGATTACTAAGTTTTCTGTGTTTACATTTATATCTTATAAATGCAAGGGAAGTATACATACAAATATTAAATGAGAAAACATTGATTTGGATAGGAACAGCCAGGATAGCATCACTAAGATCCTCAAAAATATCTGTTCTGTTAACAAGACAAGCGTACAGGAGTCTTGCTGTTCATTGGGTATTTATAGCACGTTATTCAAAATTATCTTGCCTGTACCCCTTAGCTTGTGTTTCTCAAATCCCAGACACGCAGCCACTTTCCTATCAAGCACTAGACAGATCTGTGAGGGTTTAGTTCCCAAAATATATGACAGCTGGTGCACACACCCAGCATGGTTTTAGGCAGCCATACTTGATACTGGCAAATATATCTAAAGAGATGTTTTCTGTGTTAGTGAAAGAAACTAGTTCTTGAACTGATCCTGTACCATTTTGTTGTCTCTAAATTTAATTGTCTTCTCTTTTTTTTTTTCTTTTTTTCCTGGGGTGTGGGAGAGGTGAGGGGGCAAACTTGTAGATTCTGGACAAAATTGTTCTTAGCATACACAGACAAGTTCCCAATATACTAACTTTACTCTATTTGAGAAAAATCAGCAGAAAAGTGGTTGTCAGTAAGCTGCTTGCTTTCTCTGTTTTCAGGTTTTCTTCTGTTACAGCTTAGGTAGCATGTCTGGCAAAGAGACTTACTTTAAATTTTAAAAATGGGATTATAATTTGAATTAATTTCAGTAGAAGTACATATATATACATTTTTCCTTACGTCAAAAATACTATTAAAAATTTTGCATGAGAGAAAAATTTAGAAGAGCCAAAAACAAGAGTAAAAGGGAGTAAAATCTAGCCTTTACCTTAGGCATGCAGAGCAACTGTTGTGAGCGTTCCATCCCAGAGAAAAATACAAGCATGTAAGAAATAAAATAAAAACATGTCCATTTTCCCTAATAATGCCGCAGGCTTTCAGCTTGCCTTAAACAAAACTTAAACATATTTCCTTTGTCTAAATCTGACATTGTTGTTCAAAAACAATGCTGAGTAAAAATGACATCTAAATGCTTCCAGCATGGTCCTGAGAACATTGGTTTACAGATTGTGTTCTGCAGCCCCAACTCTAGTGCTCTAAACAAAGCATCTAAATTAAGAGGCCAGTAGCTCTAGGCTTCATTGCTGTCTAGAGAGACAAGGACAGACTTTTCTGGGATAAACTACAAATTACAGACTGCTAGAGCAGACTGTATCAGTGCGTTTTGGAGGAGTTTCTGATTTACAGCTGTCAGGTCTTACTAGGCACGCGGATATGGATGCCACTGTTGCTTGCTGCTTCTCTTTCTGGTCTCCAACACAACGGCGAAGCAATACTATTGCAGGGGTCTAATCCTGCATAGGAGGTAGGAACTTGCATAAATAAAGAATTAAATGCTACGGGCTTCCTAATGGCTAGTTTCAGTGATTTTTTTTCCTTTCAAGCTTCTGAGATACCTAATACTTCCCACAATCTGGAAAGCCCATGAGTTTGTCTTTAATATCCCCTGAAGCCCTCGTGCTTGGAGTGCGATATTCCAGCACCTTATTCTTGGTGTCCTTGTTTGCAATCAACATCAGCGCTTGTACATCAGGATACCTGGTAAGGAAAGTCTAACCACCAGAATTATTTTTATTTATTTCTGATGAGATTAATGTATTTTAGTGAGGGACTAGAAAACAAGTGTGATTATTTAAGGAAATAGTTTGGTATTGATTATGGTACCATGCCAGTCATTCTTCTCTTGCTGGAAGTTAATGTGCTTGAACATTTTTGGTTTGGTTGTTGTGTGGGTTTTTATTAAATGTAATTTTATATAAATGTTTTCTAGCATTTCACATGAACAGGCATTTCACCAGTAAGAACAATATACTCCTGTTGGACACATACTGGGGAGGGGAGAAGGGAGAGCTATAGCAAAGTCAGGGCCTTCTATTTCAGTGTGTGTGTGGTATGACTCCTTTTCACGCTGTGTGTCCTCTACATGTCTCTGTAGACCAAGCTGAGTAGAAACTGAGCTTCTTTAAAATGTGATAGCACGGTATTCCTTTCTAAGCATTATAGCCGCACTCCCAGAAAGTAAGTATCAACACTGAGACTCTGATAATTTTGAAGTATTTTGTGTTTTGGATACAATTTGCTTGGAGAAGAAACATCTTTGATATAAATGTAGCAGACGGCTAGGGTTACTGGTTTGTCAGGGAAAAAGTTTCCTTCTGAAGGATGTGCTCACAAAGAAATGCAATTATGAGTAGAAATTTGCTAGAAGTCATAAGTATACTGGATGGTTGGATCTGAATATGGTGTGGTTTATTGTTGTAGGGTTTTTACAAATGTATACATGCATAAATTACTGTATTTAACACTAATTAAGAATCCTTCACATACCTCGAAATTCTAATTTCCTCCCAGTTAAGTACTCCAGAGAACCTGAAATGACATTATTTCCAGGGCATCTGAAATAATGAGTATCAAGATATTTTCTGATTCATCTGTATGCAGGGGGATGAAATAGTCTCTTCTGTCTGTCTTTATATTTATAACCACTTATTATTAACTCTTCCACTATTTTCCTTTTCCCAAAGTTATAAAAGAAAAAGCGTAGAGGAAGTTTCTTTCCTTCTTTCCTTCTTTCCTCCTTTCTTTCTTTCTTTCCTTCTTTCTCTCTTTCTTCCTTCCTTCCTTTCTTCCTTCCTTCCTTTCTTTCCTTTCTTTCATCCTTTCTTTCCTTTCTTTCATCCTTTCTTCCTTTCTTTCCTTTCTTGCCTGTCTGCCTTTCTCTCTCTCTCTCTTTAGCAACGAATTAACTAGTCTCTTCTTGGATGTTCTGGTGCAGTCAGATAGATTTCTTCTATGAAAATACAACCTTGTCTCAAAATCTTGACACACACCTGCAGCAGTTTGCAAAACCGTGTGATAAAACTTTGCGTGAGGAAAGCTGGCCTCATTACCAGAACTTAAACAGCTTAAAGAAAAGTCATTCAAGTCTCCACCCTTGGCCAATAGCTTAATGCTGAATGTGAGCAAACCTTCAGGTATTATTCTGGTGTTAGAAATAGAGCAGGTAGTCATGTAAGTTAGCATTGTTTTCACTCACTGAACGCATGCAGAGGTTTTATACAAATTGGTGTTTTCTTTTGAAAAAAAATAGGCATTAGGCCGTTGTTAGGATAGCTGATATCGATGACTCAGAATTCTGTCAAACAGGATGATGTGCTTCATGTCCTGCTTGCCTTCAGATATCAGGGGTTTTGACACAGTTTGAGAAATAAATTAACATTATTAATTTAAACAAAATAAACCCACACATGGTATAACATGCCAGAATTAATAGGTATCAAATTCCAACAGTGTTGAACATTTTACAAATAGTTTAATAAGTATAACCATATCATTAGTTATAATTACCTGTGCCCACTGTTGACATTTAAAAGAGTCTAGAACCTTCCTGTCAATGATGATCTATTGATCACCAGTTTCTCCTCTTAATAAATAATGTTTATGAATCAACAATACAACCTACAATATTACTCTGAAAACCTCTCTTTTTTAAATTATACAGTTCCAATTTGGTAAACATTAAAGGACAATATGATTGCTTAATTAAAAGAGAAGGAAAAAGAGATTCATCCTAAGTCAGATGCTAATTCTCACCTGATTTTCATGAGTTTATTTGAATGCATAAATAAAATTGAATTTGCTGTTAATTGTTTATCAAAATGTGTTTGTTTTATTCAGGAGGACAGAAATTATTTAAAAGAAGAGGGAAAAAACAGCTACTTATCAATTACTTCACTGAATAGGTGCTCCTTTAATATGTTACCTAATAATAAGTTGAGAAACAAAAATAGTATGACATACTAACCTGTAAATCAGTGTTACTGCGGAAAAAATGAACAAGAGGTATTTTTTATTTAGAAACCTTATTGAAAACAACCTTTTAGTGTGTTGTGAGAATTATTAAACCACTTTTTTTGTTCCATAATGGAATTCATCTATATGCAAGTTATCAAGAACTGATTGGCTTCAATTATTCTTTCGAACATCTAAGAAAGACAAACCATAGACATAAAAAGCTTCTGATGTTTTACATATTCATAATACCTCAGTGAATCACCAGGAATTACAATACTGCTATATGAATACTAATGTAGAGCTGACAGATGAAGGGCAAAGCAACACAGAAATAAGCCAGATTTTCCCACTTGGATTCACCTCTTAATTG
>NW_010427328.1:0-19569 GCF_000710305.1 Buceros rhinoceros silvestris | reverse complement strand
CCTTTTTCGATTTTTCTTTTTCCATTGTTACCACTTCCTCTCTTATCCTTTTTCATTTGAAAAAAAAAAAAAAATCTAATGGCTTAGCCTACAACAGACATCTACAATAATATGTAAAAAGAAAAAAAAAACTAAAACAAACCAACAACCCCAAAACCAACACTTTAAAATGTTTGACATTCTTTTTTTTCTAACGTCTGATTGCAGCTGTCATTTCAGTGAGGTTTCTGAGAGATGCACATGTAAATTCAGGGTCATACTGTTTACAGTTCATCCCCTCAGATAACTTTGCAAATTACTAAGGCATATTTGGAAGATTTCTCTGGAAACGTACCGAATATCTCAGAAGAACCTATGTGATGAGAGATCTCAATGCTATGCTGGGCACTAATTGTGGCATCGCAACACAGAAAGTAGCTGTCTCAACTCCTTTGTGAATGTGAGGACCCCAGCCAGAATCTCTCTTAAATAGAAAACACATTTAATTTAACTCAGGGTAGAAAACTGTTAACAGAAAAAGGCTGTGTTGATGAGCAGTCACTAAGAGCTGTGTAGTTTGATGGAGAACTTCAGTGCAGGTATAAGGTCTCACTTGCCAGCTGTGGAGTACAAGCCTCTTCAAAACACACCAGAAAGTCCCACAGGGTTGATGGCCAAGCCTTTGCAAATCCAGATCCTCACATCATCCTTTCCCCAGTGGTGCTATGAAAATTAATAACCACCACTCACATCACACAAAACTGTGGCATGCTTTACCCAGGCTAGTTACTAAAGTGATTAACGTGATTCTTTGCAGTGCTGAGTCTCCCTGGAAATTTCATCAGCACTGTTGTCAGGGAGAACTAAATTAATTTGTTCTGATGTTTTGTGTCCTGAGGCTCAGCCCATTTCCAAGCTGCTCCTGCTACTCATCTTATTGCTGCTTGGAAATGGACTGGTCTGTACCTTGAATTATGCCTCATGCTGGGACTTAGAGGAAATGCTGTTCATCCTTTTAAAGTATCTGCCCACCAGGAGTGAAATGATCAGAGCAATTCGTATGAGTAAGGTTTTACGTCTGTAAAGTGCCCTGTAAGAAGTGCCCCACCAGACTGGACTAGAGGGCAGCTGAGACATGGATTCTTGAAGCCTCTCACAAAGGCAGAAGGAGAAGGTGGGCAGGAAGAGCACGTATTCCTGGCTGTGTCTGCTGTCAGTTTCTCATTGTGTTCCCCAGCAGCTAGAGTAGTTTTGAGATTTTAGAGGGTAGATCCCTGTCTAGGCAATTTAGCAGCTCTTTATTTCCTTGTCTTCTAATGAATTTATCTAATCCATTTGCAACTGGTGATGTTTGCCTTTGCACCAGCCTATGGTACCAAATAACAGGTTCACCACATGCTATGAAAAGCAATACTTTCTTTTCCATGTCCACACTTCAATTTCCACCAGTTTTAGTGAGTGCCTTCAAGTATTGTTAGATTTGATGAATGAATAGTCCAATATGAACTTGTAAACCCCCATCACATTGTTCCTTGTTGTTCTCCTGCACAGGGTGAACACTCATGTCCCCTACTGGCTCACTTTGTAAGACAGAGGCTCCATCCACGTGTCATTTTAGTCACCCTCTTCCGCAGTATATTTAGTTTAGGTTTAGTTGCTACTTCATGCCATACAGTAGTGTTATCACATTATCATTTCGGGGAAACTAACTTGTGAATCCCCAGTTATACTTTGAGTTTTGTTTATCTTTATATATTTCCAAGTCCCCAAGTAGGTTTACTGTTTCTACTACTCAAAGAATTATTGTTTCAGCTTCTTGTTGGACAGAATGTCAGCTTGGAACAAATCAAACTTTGTCTGTGACTCTGTGTTACAACTATGCTAGCTATGAAATTGAACTCACTCCCCAATGTTTTTCATACACTGGGAAGGTACAAGCCATTCTGTGTGGGAGTCACTGCAGCTAACTTTAGACATCTATAGTTTGGTCGTCTAGATCAGAATTAGTCACTTTGGATTCCCTTTATAGTCACCAGAGAGAAAGAGCCCTTTTAGAGCATGATTCATCTGACCTATTTAGATATCTACTTAAGAATAAGATGAATCACGTCCTATAACTTTTTTTTTCTCTCCCTTGACTACCAAAGGAACTAAAATGTTGACTTCTGCAAGTAGATTTCATTGTACAGATTCTTTTCTCTGTTATTTTGACTCCATTTTCCAGCGAAATATTAGACCGGGTATACAGGATGACTCACTTGTCATAGCAAACTTTTAAACTGAATTCCCATTACACTGTAAGGCACTGCTAAAGTTGTGGCAGTTATGATGTGCCTAGTGAAAATAGACCTGATAGGGATTGCTAACTCTGTAACTGTTGATAGTCAAAGTCCAACTAAAATATACTCTTTCAACTAACGTTATAACTATCCTGTGCTCCAGAAGAACCCATTTTTTTGTGCTGTCAGTGAGAGTTCTTTCACAATTGCTTATCTCCACAGCCACTGTCTTCAGTAACTTTGACAGAGAATCTATCTTCAGAAGTAAATATAGGATTTTGATTGGCTTTGCCTTAGATTATTCACTCTTTCATGGCAGATCATGGAATATCTTCGAAAACAATACTAGCAAAACTCTTATTATTCTTACAACCCATTCATTCATCTACTTACTTCACATAGGTGCTTAGTGAAGGTAATTCACTATAGTAAACGTGGTTATATGCATACAGTGTTTCCTAATTCTTCTTTCAGCATAAGTATCTTTGTCTCTGGAATTACATTGGTCTGCATAGCTTTGTCCAACTTTAATTTCTAAGTTGTGCAAACAACACAGCAGAACATAAACAATCCAGGATGTTCCTGGAGTGCATTGATGACAACTTCTTCCTTGAAGTAATAGAGAAGCTGATGAGAAGGTGTGCTCTGCTAGTCCTCATACTCACCAAGAACAAGAGGTTAATTTGGCATATAAAGATCAAAGATAGTTTTTGCTGCAGTGCCCATGAGATGGTGGAGTTCAGGATCTTGAGGACAGGGAGGAGAGGAAAAAGCAAGATCACCACACTGAAATTCAGGAGAGCAAAATTTTAACCTCTTCAGAGATCTGCTCAGAAGAGTCCTGTAGGTGAAGGCCTAGTGGTAAGAGTTCCAAGAAAGTGGGTGACTATTCAAGGAACACTTCCTCTAAGCTCAAGATAGTTCCATCTCAATAAACATGAAATCAGGTTAAAATGTCAGAACTGCATGGATGGACAAATTGCTCCTGGACAAGTTCAAACATGAAAAGAAGGAATATAGAGGGTGGAAGTAAGGATGGGTAACCTGCAAGGAATATAGACATAGTTCAAGCATCCAGGTTGAAGTAAGGAAAGCTAAAAACCAAATAAAATTAAATTTGGCCACCAAAAAAAAAAAAAAAAAAAAAAGACAAGGGAGAATGTGGACTCATTGCTCAACAAGACAGAACATGCTTGTGATGCTGAATTCCTTCTTCCCCACAGTCTTCAGAATAGAACAGAATAAAGTAGAACAGAACAGAGTAACATAGAATGTGTTGGAAGGCACCTACAATGATCATCTAGTCCAACTGCCTAATTCAAGCACGTTATTAAGCATATTGTCCAAATAGACTCTGACAGGCATGGGGCACTGACCACTTCTCTAGGAAGCCTGTTCCAGTGTTTGACTAACCACTCAGGAACTAAATGCTTCTTATTGTCCAGTCTAAACCTCCCCTCTAGCAGCTTGGAACCTACAATGATCATCTAGTCCAACTGCCTGACTAATTTGAGCACGTTATTAAGCATATTGTCCAAATAGACTCTGACAGGCATGGGGCACTGACCACTTCTCTAGGAAGCCTGTTCCAGTGTTTGACTAACCACTCAGGAACTAAATGCTTCTTATTGTCCAGTCTAAACCTCCCCTCTAGCAGCTTGGAATCATTCCTTCATGTTCTACCGCTGGACACCAGAGAGAAGAGATCAGCACCTCCCTCTTCACTTCCTCTCCTTAGGAAGCTGTAAAGAGCAATGAGGTTGCCCCTCAGCCTCCTGTTCTCCAGAGCAGACAAACCCAGAGACCTCAGCTGTTCCTTAGGAGACATGCCTTCTAGCCCTTTCACAAGATTTATTGTCTTCCTCTGGATGCATTCAAGGCCCAGAACTGCACGCAGTACTTAAGGCTAGGCTGCACCAATGATAAATACAACCTACAACAATACACCTATTTTGACCAGGCGGTTACGCTGTGTTTGACGAGCTCCAGGACACAGTGTGTTTTCGGCTGGCAGGGCACACTGCTGACTCGTATAGAGCCTGCTGTCAATCAGCAGCCCCAGATCCCTTTCTGCAGGTCCAGAAAATTCTCTCCCAATTTATACTTGTGTCCAGTAGTAGGACCAGCCTTCCTTCAGGAATCCCAAACCCAAGAAACCAGAGGGAAAGGCTGGAGCAAGCAGGATTTACTATAGAATTAGGTTAGAGAATAATTAAACAAGCTGGATATACATAAGTGCAAGGCCCAGATGGAATCCACTGACAAGAGTTGAGGGAGCTGACGGATATCAATGTGATATCATTCTTGATTTCCTTTTATTGATCATAGCAGCTTGGAGAAGTGCCTGAAGACTGGAAGAAAGCAAATGTCACTCCTATTTTGAAGAGGGGCAAGAAGGAGGACCAAGGGAACTGCAGTCCAATCAGATTCATCTTTATCCCTGGGAAGGTGATGGAGTAGCTAAAACTGGGAGCCGGTTTCAGGCACATTAAGTACATGAACACGATAAGGAGAACTCAGTAGAGATTCACAAAAGGGAAGTCATGCTTGATCAGCTTGATAAACTTGTACAATGATGTGAGTGGCAGGTGAGGGGAGAGCAGTGAATACTGTTCACATGGACTTCAATAAGTCTTTTCACACTGTCTCTCCCTGTCTCTCGTGATGTCCTCGTACCCAAGCTGTTGATATATGGGCTCCACAAGGAGACAGTGAATGGAGTGAAAACTGGCTGGATAGTCATATCCAGACGGTGGTGACAAGTGGCATGAGACTCAGTTGGAGGCCATTAACTAACAGTGTAACTCAGAGGTCAATAGCAAGTCCAATCCTGTTCAACATCTTCCTTATTGATCTGGATGATGGGTTAGAGTGGACCTTCAGCAGGTTTGCTGCTAGGAGGTAGTTTGCTAAACTAGGAGGAATGGCTGATATGTCAGAGGGTTGTGTTGTCTTTCAGACGATCTTCGACAGGCTGGAGAAATGGACCTCATAGAGAGGTCTCATGAGTTTCAACAAGGGGAATTACAAAGTCCTGCACCTGGGGAAGAACAGCCTCAGGTACGGGTATATGCTGGGGTCTATCCAGCTGGAAATCAGCTTGGCAGAAAAGAACCTGGTGGACACCAAGTTGAACATGAGCCAGACATGTGCCCTTAAAGCAAAGAAGGCCAGTTGTACCCAGGGCTGCATTAGATCAGCATGTCAAGGAAGGTGATTCTTCCTTTCTACACAGAGCTGGACAGGAGTACTGTGTCCAGTTTTGGGCTCCTCAGAACAAGAGAGGCATGGACATAATGGAGATAGTCCAATGAAGGCCACAAAGATGGTGGAGGGACTCCTATGAGGAAAGTCTGAGAGAGTTGGGACTCTTTAGTCTGGAGAAGAGAAGGATCAGTGAGGGATCTCATCAAAGTTTACAAATACCTGAAGGGAAGGTGCAAAGAGGATGGAGCCAGGGTCTTTTTGGTGGTGCCCAAAAGGCCTTTGGACAGGAGGCAATGGACACAAAATTAAACACAGAGGGTTCCCTCCAAGCATCAGAAAACACTTTTTTACTGCAAGAGTGGCTGAGCACTGAAACAGGTGTCCCAGGGATGTTGCGGAGTTTCTGTCACTGGAGATACCCACAAGCCATTTGGATGTGGTCCTGAACAACTGCCTCTAGGCAGCCCTGTTTGTGCGGGCAATGTTAAATGATATGACCTCCAGAGGTCCCTTCCAACCTCAAGCATTGTGTAACTGGTGATGCTGCAAAACAGAAACAGAAATAAAAAGGTTTGGGATTTACTTTTTTTTCCTTCAAACTGAGAATCAGTTAATATCCAGCTGTTATGAGTTTCAATCAGTTTTATGAAGAATCCTCAGAACTAGTGGTGATATTGCAAGGCGTTACTACTTTTGTCTGGAAAGTGATGGAGTGCAGTGTAATTCTTACATCTTTTTTCCAAACAACAGATTTTCTCTTCAATCTTGTTATTTGGTGTTAACATGTGAACTGCAGGATAGATCTTTACATATAAAGCACCTTCCTTTAATGTATTTTAGACTCTCCACTTTGGCAAGGCAGTCTATGCGCTGTTCATCCTTAGGATTCTCCAATGCATTGTGCCTTTGCTTGTCAAATTCCATCGTTAGTTAAATGTCAAATATGAATATCTTGATAATATGTGGGATTTATTTTAACCATTATCTCAATTACAATAGTTCTCTTGTGCACAAACCTCGAAGAGCTTAGATCAATTGTAAGTCTTTCTGGTTCTTTCACTTCTGTAACACTTATTTTTAAAATAAATTCTTCATAATTTTACATTGGGTGCCACGTATTGGGTTTCACGTTTCTGAAACGGGAGTTTCATGGTTAGCCTCCTCTGCCTGAGGTAACTGAAAGCTGTTTAAAAACCACCAAGGGTTTCAGAGCCAGCTATTGTCAGGATTAAAGCTTACTGCTGACTAGCTTCTCCTTCACTTTCTTCCTTTACTTTTCATTACCGCGGTTACTGGATGAAGAAGTGTTTAAATCTTCTATACTTGTCTTCACATTACCAGGATTATAGAGCGAGCGAGACTTCCATTCTCCTTTTCAGAATATTTTAGCAGTTTGTTTTATTCCCGCTTATTATTGCTAAGAAATTCAGTCATACTGAGAATGGTCATTCCCATGATTTCTGCCCAAACGCTCTCACCCTTAGGATAACCTTTGGTTCTGCACTGCCATCCACAGCCTCCCTGGTACCCTATTGTCCCTTCATCTTCGTGATACCATTAACAATGTTAGAGTCTCTCTTCTTTTTTCTACTTTTCATGCCTTTCTGATTTCTCTTTTCTTCAGGAACAAAGGTTGTAGAATCTGGTTCTAAATCTTTACTGAGAGTTCCCCTTCCTTTCTCTCTCATTAAAACCAGTAATCTGAACCGTGTCTCTTTATTGAGTAGCCTTATACTATTATTTTCCCCTTGTCCACTCTTGTTTAAGAATTTCATTCTTTCCTGTTATGTATTCCTTACTATTTTAAATTTGAAATTGTATTACTTTAAGACTTTATTTCTTCTTATTTTGTAATGGTCTAAAAGACCTTCCACAATTTTTTCAGCTTTCCCATGAAAAGAGACATCTTTAATGTTTAACAGTACAGCACCTAGCTCAATGATTTCCTGCTTCATGCCAAATACCTTACTTGCAAAAAAAATAACAAATAACAATAATTTTATACTTTAAAACAATTAATGCTGCATATTTCCATACTACCTTAGTATTGCATTAATAGTAATTAACAACAATAATGGCATTATTACAGCTGTTACAGTCTTTTTTGTAATATATTGTTCCATAACAATTATTTTGATAATCAGCTTAGAAACTAGTATGAAAAATGAGCTACTAATGTACAGCCAGATTTATGGCTTATGGAACTCAATAGACGTTTTTCCCTACCTTCACGGGAGCTGGGTCAGTTATTAAGTAGAATTAATGAATATTAATTAGTTCACATTCCCTATGAAATCACTGGAAATTAAGTGTAAACAAAGATACATACTTCTCCTCATCAAAGATATTAAATCTATCTAATGTCTTAGCATACTTATCTACAAGAATATGGCAGTATATATATATTGTTATGTTGTAACAATATATTGATATATCGTTCCTCAAAAAATGATATTGTATTTCACTGAGCTGTCATTACCAGGCATGTTCAAATCACTGCTAACATTTCTCCTTCATCTTTTATCATGGTTCAGTGAAATATGACACTTACCTCTCTGCATCTTCTGCAGATATTTTTGCTCGAAATATTTAGTCAATATTTAGACTTTCAGATCCTTGCATGGATGAACTTAAGGTAATGCAATGAAACACAATAGGCTCAAGCAGAAATTACAGTTTCAGCAAAGCATATCTTAATGCAAAATAAGATTTATCTTGGATTAGACTCAAGTGTCATCTCTTACAGCCAAAAGTGGCCTCCTTCAATTATTTTACCAGGCTAAAGAAGGACTAAGCTGCCCCATCTTTGTCCATCAGCCCAGACACTTGGTTATAAACAAGAAGAATGAATTCTGGTGGAGAACACCTATCCCCAGCAATTGGAAGATACCAGGAAAGTATGACCAGCCTAGTGACTCTGCTCATTTCACCAGGTTCTCTAGCATTTCAGCAGCTTTTGGTGTTTGAAATCTGCTAACACACAAGTGAACCTCAGCAGTACATCAGATCTACCTGCAGTCATGCTATCTATCTCTTGCTTTCTTCCTGTAACCTTACTGTAAACTGGTCTTACTAAAACTAGACTCAGTTGGGCTGTTTTAATCTGTATAAAGATCACTTCATGAGTAACCTCACTTAAAAAGACAACATTATTATATGCTAGGCATTTGGCTAGAAGTTTGGTTACCTCTACAGGCTCCTTGATTTGAATGTGTCTTCTGCAAGGTTGTGACTATAACACTTTCATCAGTTAGTTTTATGATGAAGAGTTCCTGTGAAACATAGCACAGGATTATCTTACATTGGGATAAAACCAACTTTAGTGCTAGTCCCAGAAAAAGGCAGACTATTTTAATAACCTATATTTAACAGTCACAAAAATATTCCCACATATGTGCCGTCAAAATTGCTCAGAAAAGTATTATGAGGAGATTTTTTGATGTCTTGTATGTCTTTTTGAAGGATTCACCCTGTAGGCGATTATGTCTGTGTTTCCTCAGCCACCTGAAAAAGAATCCCATTAAGATGCTTGCCTTGCCCTGATCCCAGTAATTAGCACTAGCTTACATAACTTTGTCAATCAAAAGGCATTGTCCATTTTTTAACGGAAATTAACTTATTCCTTCATCAGGTGGTTTGACTTCTACTCTCAGAGGAGCTACACAATATCCCTTGAGATCTTCTCCATGTGACAACGAAATCTGTGAAAGTTTGATGCGCTACTTTGATGTTTCATCGTTCTGCCAGTTTCAAATGTGCTTGTAATATTAGTTACAAGAAATGCAATTTAATAACAGTATCTGTTTAATCCTATATGTCACTCGGTGTGCGATGGGGCTTTCTGATGTTCATGCCGACAGGATTTTCAGGTTTGGTGGAATGTCTAGTGGAAAAAAGCCCTTTTTTATTCCCAGTCATTAACAGTGTGAAAGTACTGTCATGATTCCCTTAAAAAGCAGCTGATGTTCTGGAGCTTTGTCTTCAGAATGGATTTTTTTTCTTTCCACTGTAACTGTTATAAAACAATCTCAAAAAAAAAGGAAAGCATGCGATCTAGGGCATGAACAACAGCTACCACCAAGGAAACATGAGTTGCCACTGGCTTGCACAGACTTGCTAAACTCTAGCATAAGTGCTGGATGTGGGCACTTTCTCTGGTTCTGGGCTTCTGAGAATGTATTAAGGAAGCAAAGACTTTCACTAGAAGGCTTAGGTAGTACCTCTACATCCCATATCCTAATCCGGAAATGAGTGTCCACTTTTCTAAGCATTTTTTATTTTTCCATACTCTCATTATGAAACTGAGGACCCTTTCTCTTCCTTCATCTTTCCTTTCCTCTAGTTTTCTCATAACAGCAGAACTAAAAGATGTCTTTCGAGACCATCAATCTATTAACAAGCAGAAAATAAGGTTTATCAGTATGTCCCAGGGGATATAAATCCCAGGATTTTATCACGCTTTTCAGAGCTCCCCTTTTTCTCCTGCAGCCATGCAGGTAGTACTATGTGCACTTTCTATGTTAACTCCGTATGAGAGAGGGCTTACTTGGCAAATTTCTGCTTCCTAAATTTCTCTTTGCCAGCCCATTTCAGGTGAATTTCCATTCAGGCATCTTAAGAAGTCCTACTGCTTAGATGTAAGTTCATCTGGAAGAAAGGTCTGTTGGGAATTTTTGCTCCTAGCTCACCATGACAGGATACTTCCATTTGAATTAGAAATCCTCCAGGCTAATAAATTTTGATTGCTCTGCATTGTTAGCCATCTGCCTCCTCCATCCCTTGGGATCCCAGTCCAAGAGGGAGGTTAAAAGACAGCAAACTGAAACTCCCAAGAGATACAGTGCAATAGAGTTTGTACTCAGAATAGCAAGTAGAGAAGCAGCTAGTGTATAATCTTCATTAAGACATACGTGGACATGCACTGGCTTTTCACAGGGTCTGCTGACATACTAGCAGTGACAAGGTAGCTATAATCAATGTTTTCTAGCACTTCGCATTATAATGCCACTGTTAGTGTACATAATAAAGTCTAACCATTGGGAAAAGGCAAGGAATGGACCGTAAAAATTGGAAGAAAGAGACACAGGGCAACCTGAAACTTAAAAGCAAAAGTCTTTAGGACTTTCATATATACGGTCAGCAATCTTGAATATTTATATCCACTATTGTCAGCATATAAATTAGTCCAAGGGCAAAATAAATAATTTGTCTCCGAAACTTAATGAGCTGTACGGGTGTACGATTAGACTTGATGATCTTAAACCTCTCTTCCAACAAGATGATTCTGTGATTCTGTGAGAATCATCCACACGTATTTTTGCTAGTCAGTCTTTTAAATGTCATGTGATGAAGCTATCAATCTGAACTTTGTTAATTATTTAATGTAGGCAACATAGGGTTTTTTCTTTCCTTGATGAAGTCACACGTTTAAAATTTTATGAGCAGTCAGCATAAGACATGCTCTTTGGAGAACATAAGCTATTTCATGGTGTACAAATAAAAGAAGGTATTAAATCTACACAGGTAACCAATAACTTGGCCTTCCTTAAATTCTGGATAACTGATTTTGTAAGAAGCTATATGCTCTTATAGGAGCTCTGTCTTCTTTGAACTGGAGGAATATTCAGCTATAGAGTTGGGTGAACTCTCTCCTTATAGGTTGAATATTTCACCTCGATGTAATGCCTGAAGGAACAGACATGTTTTGTGCCTTCTTGATGTTCTGATTTGATGGTTGTCCATAAAATGTATGCCTCTGATATTAAAGTAGGGCACTGCCCAGTAAATTATTCCAGTTTCTCATGTGGAACTGAAGTCAGTCTGTTCTACGCAGAGAAGGTCTCAATACTTCCAAAAGCAGAAAGCCTTATCTCTATATTTAGCATTAATAAATTGGGACACTTCCATAAATTGTGTTATTCTGTTTGATTCATATCAGTTTTGCTTTGATAAATACACAGACATTCTTAATTTGGACCATTTTCCCTTCACATTTGGAGATTCTGGGTTTCTCTGATAGTTGAACTGGTTAAAAATGTTTTATCAAGAATATAAATGAGCTAACAATATGATCATAGAATGGATGTTTTCATGAAAAATCAAACTCACTTTCATAAGCTCAGTTTTCATTTTAAGATAAGCACTACAAAATAGCAAAATAATTATAAATTTTGTTTCATTAGGTTAATAGCAAAACATATTTGGTTACTGTCCTTCCATTCCCTCAAAATATGGTGGAATAAAGGTGAAAAACATAGCAAGGTGAAGAAAAAACTAACAGACATTATCTAGAGCAAAAAGCTGGTTTGTTTTTATTTTTGTTTTTGGTTTTGGTTTTGTTTTTTTTAAGGTGTTCCCTTTCAACTCTATTTTCTTGAATTTGTTTTGCTTTCCAATGATCTTTCATTATGCATGTTTGCTTACGCTCATTAATCAGACCAGGAATTAATTTATCTTGCCTGTTATGTAGTTGCTCATAAACAAGATAGTTCTATGAACTTTGGCAGACTTGTTCCTGAATGTCAAAGAATCCACAGAAGACACCATCTTTATAAAGAGGACATTTCTTATGCTTTTAGCATACCATCTTATTTAAGAGAAGAAATATATATTTCAAAGAATTCAAAAAATCATGGTTTTTTTATTGTTTAATTGGGTACGCCTTAACTTTTTTATTTTCTTTTCTCAGAGTATCCTGCATGAAAAGAAAAGGATCAAATAAAGGAAGGGCCGTGTTTTCATTTGAAACAGCACTGGTTTTCACTAGTGTGTGTGTAACAGCAGATTACATGGGTCCGATATCAGAAAGTCCACTGCTAACTAAATAAACACAAACAATTAAAGTAGCAATGACCTATCGTCTTTTTATCATACTCGTGTCCAAGAACACAGAGTATCTGAAACAGTGTTTCTTTGGTGCTTTTTCTGCCATTGGCAAGAAAACCTGTGCCATGTAGCAGTGTGGTAAGAGTAGGTATTTAAGGAATATCTGGAATTTGGGAAGACTGTCTTTATGACATTTCCTTCATGACATAGGCCAAGGCCTAGTATATATGGAATAAGTATAAGCAAGCAAACAAAAAATTTAGACTAATTAGTGTTTAAAACCTGCTTTCTTTTTTAGATGCAATTTTAAGAGGAATCTAGGTATGAGTTTTAACAAGCCAAGAGTTGTAACCAAGGACCAAACAATAGCAAGAAAAAAAAAAAGATTAATAGATCAAACAAAAAGAGACAATTTACTTCACAAACAGATCAAAACCTGTAATTGGACAATTTTCTAGGCTATCATATGTGACAGTAGTGTGTGAGGAAAGTGAGTGAGCTCATGAATGCTATTTTTCTCCTGTGTTGCATTTTCAAAAAAAGCCTAAAACAAAACAACAAAAAGAGTTGATGAAGTTTATAAATTATCTCTTTATACTTTTCCTCAGTAGAAAACCATTCCTTTACCCAAAAAGTGAACTTGATGAGGATCAGCCACTGTGCTGAGCAAAGAGGTGATACAACGCCAGCATTAATGTGTGGTTGACCAGGTTTTCTCAGACTTCCTACATGTTTGTACCTCAAGATCTCTAATATATAACACAAAACTTTTAAACCATGAACCAGTGAAAAGTAATCTTCTGAAGAGAGAATTTAAATTTTCAAATTCACGTGTAGGAAGTTCCAAATTTTAATTTTCTTACAGTGGAAAACAGATTCCTGTTTTCTCTTTGTGCTTTTAATGAATTCTACTGGAAGATTGAAAAGAAATAAAAGCAGGAAAATAGAGTGACAGGCTAATTAAACAGTTGATAGAGATACTATTTGGCTGTTTTACATTTGATTAACACTAGTGAAGTGATCTAATCCAAAATGTAGGTAAAATAATGTCCCTGTTTAAAACTATACTGATTTAATTACATTACATCACAACAGATTTTAATCAACTTCTATGCTGTGTACCTAACGAATGGGAAAAGAGATAATGTTTCCCTAGGATTCACTTTGAGATTTGATCCATGACCTTAACTGAAAGTCTGGGATAATTTTTCCTTGCCTCAAATAGCCAAAAGATCTCTATCACACCTCAAGTGTGGCACAATAGGCGAAAGGAGTGACGTTTCTTCTGTGGTCAAAATTTGGTACGGCCATGAAACAAAACAGGGTCAAAGAACAGTAGGTGTTAAAACAGAAAGAAAATGGGAGAAGAGGAATCTCTGAACTTGTTGCCCACTTTGTACATATGGAATTTCATGTCCCATCCAACAATTAATCTCAAAAAAAAAAATTAAAACCATTTAAGAAATTTGAATATTCTTATGGAGGATCCTTAGTACACTGGGCTTTACAATAGGCTCCTATCCCTGCCCCACAGGGACACTGGGTTGAATAAAATGTAGTCTGCAGCCATAAATGTGCAAATGCACTGTGGAAAACCAATGTTCATTCTTGTATACCTGAAGACAAATCATACCACACAGGCTGAAAAAGGGTGTGTTAGAAACCCTCAGGTGTGGGAGTGAGACTGAGCTACACTTCAAACTCTGGGCTTCTACTGAATTGAAAAACAAAGTCTAAATTTCATTCAAAACAAGGAAAATATCTGGTGTCAGGGATAGCCCAAAGATGCATGAGCCTTCTTTATATTCCACTGTTGAAGAAGATGAGCTGGTCCCAGAACAGATGGTTATACCGGCCTCATCCTGTGAAAAGATCAGTGCCCTCATGTCTCTTTAAAAAGCAGTTTAGGCAATCAGACCTCTGCTGGAGTCAGACCTCTGGGTTAAAAATGACTGCTTCCACATGGTGTTTCAGATGAAAAACAATGAAATGGGGTCATGAGCATATTCCCTTCTTACACTGACCTATGGAAGGGAAATGGCAGTCGATGGACTTTTAGAAAAAACAGAAATTGCATCCCCTTTTTTCTCCTGCTTCTCAGGAAGTGCTGTAAAAAGAAACAGTCCCAGAGCCTTCACAAAGTCTCCAAGGAAAAACTGTTGTTGCCATTTTCTTTCTCATTAAAATCTTCACATATATTGGCTGTACAAGACAGCAGAAGAGCTCAGGACAGAATGACTGATAGATAGCCACTCTAAAAACCTCTGAGTCAGCAGGAGTATTTCTCTGATGCTTGGAGATGTGGAATTTTTCCACATGACATTTTTGTGGATGCTACCCAAAAAATAACCTAATTTTAAAGAATTTTAAAATCTCTCATTATATATTTTACTCCAGTTATTCAAGACACAATAGAGATACTGGCTGCACTATAAGGAAAAGAACGTAGTACTTTTTATCTGGTGTTTTTCTAACACTAATATATTTATCACGTATTATTGATGATTATATGTATTTCTAAAATAGCTCCTTAGTTTGAGAAACATTTTATGCTTACATTTACTGTTCATCTCCTGGGTCACATTACATGATTTTCTGCTTATTCTGCTTTGATAACATATGTACTGTCAAACCTAGTTAGACTGCTCTTTGCTCCGCTGCTGTCTGCACAGCCTATATTATAATACTTGTAAGATCTACGCCATTTGCATTTTAATTTGATATCGTATGTGAGTTGAGCAAATATTCACATTTACTGAAATGTAGGTTCTGTTAATGTTTAAATAATCAGACAACTGAAATGGTTCCATAATATCTATGGATTCATCTTAAAACTTTTTGTTGAAGAGCTCTGCCGTATTTTTACATTACCTGTCCATATTCAGAAATATTGTGTCAAAATGAGATCCTCTGCTATAAGTCAACCTATTCAGATGTGATACTCTTAAATAAGAGTAAATGCAAGTCCAGGAGTTTTTTACATCTTGGCCAAACAACTCATATAGGATAAGTAAATTGAGTCTTGTCGAAATAATTATCACAGATATAATTCAAAATCAAGAGTCCAAGTAATGCAAAATGGTCATCAAAGTATCCAGGTCTAGATGAACACAATTTGCCAAAGAAGCTGAGAAAATGCATGTAGGATCATGCTGACCAACCACCAGCTGGTGGTAAACGTTTGACTCCCATCACACCTTTTCTGAAACCAGCAGACAAAAATCCGGATAGAGAATTTGAAAAGCTTAGAAAAAAAAACTCTTAAAAAGTATGATGTCAGAGGACCGTAGAATCATAGAATGCTTTGGCTTGGAAGGGATCTTTAAGGATTATCTAGTCCAACCCCGCTGCCATGGGCAGTGTCATGGTTTAAACCCAGCTGGCAGCTAAGCCCCATGCAGCCACCAGCTCACTCCCTGCCTGGTAGGATGAGAGAGAGAATCAGGAGCAAAAGTGAAAAAACTTGTACGTTGAGATAAATACACTTTAAGAGGCAAATAAAAAGCTGCGCATGCAAGCAAAGCAAAACAAGGAATTAATTCACCACATCCCATGGGCAGGCAGGTGTTCAGCTACCTCCAGGAAAGCAGGGCTCCATCACACGTAACTTGTGAAGACAAAACACCATCACTCAGAATGACCCACCGGTTCTTCTTCCCGCAGCTTTATATGCTGAGCATGACATCATATGGTATGGAATAGCCCTTGGGTCAGCTGCGTCGGCTGTCCCAGCTACGTTCCCTCCTAACTCCTTGTGCATCCCCAGCCTACTTGATGTGGGATGCTGTGAAAAGCAGAAAAGGCCTCGATGCTGTGTAAGCACTGCTCAGTCATAACTAAAATATCCCTGTGATATCAACACTGTTTTCATCACAAATCCAAAACACAGTCCCATACCAGCTTTTATTCAGAACTGGCAAAACCAACACAGGCAAGCATATTTTTCATCGGATCACGTTGCTCAAATCTTTATCCAACCTGACTTTGAACACATCCAATGATGGGGCATCTGCAAGTTCTCTGGGAAAGCTCTTCCAGTGTCTCACCACCCTCATCCCAATAAATTTCTTCCTTCTGTCCAGTCCTTCCTATACCGAACCTAAATCCACCCTATTTTGGTTTGAAAATATTACCCCTTGTCCTGTCACAACACGCCCTGCTAAAAATTCCCTTTACCTTTCTCATAAGCATCCTCTACATAATGAAAGGCTGCAAGAAGTTCTCTCCGGAGCCGCCTTCTCTCCAGAGGGAACAACCTCAACTGTCTCAGCCTTTTTTCATGAGAGAGGTGTTCCAGCCCTCTGATCAATTTTGTGTCCATCCTCTGGACCTGAGCCAATAGGTCCATGCCTTTCTTGTGCCGAGGGCTCTGGAGCTGGGTACAGTACTCCAGGTGAGGTCTTGCCAGGGCAGCTAGAGAGGGAGAATCACTTCCCTGACCTACTGTCCACAATTCTTTTGATGTGGCCCGGGATATCGTTGGCCTTCTGGGTTGCGAGCACGCATTGTTGACTCATGTCCAGCTTTTCATCCACCAGTATCTCCAAGTTCTTCCCTACAGGGCTGCTCTCAGTCAATTCGTGCCCCAGTCTGTGTTGATATCAGGCATTGCACTAACCCAGGTGCAGGATCTTTCCCTTGTCTTTGTAGGGAGGATATAGTGCATCTGTATACATCAGAGACTGTTTTTCATTTTAGTGCCTCTTAAAAGTCTGTGTACAACAAAGATATTTCACACCTGGGACTAATTCTGTGTTGGGTTGAGTAATTTTTTTACTAGAACTTCTGTTGTGTTACCTACATCAGTAGCCTTTTGGAAAGCCACCAACTTCTGTGGAAGGAAAAATTATTTGGTATATTCCATCAAAATGGGTGAAATATACTGAGTATTGCCACATCATTTAAATATAGATACTTTATTTTTCAAGCCACGCTCACAGACCTCCAATGACAGGCTCAGAGGTCTAAACCAATAATTTTTTCTGGAGTTAGTGTTTACTGGCAATGAGCTCAGTTTCTATATTTCTTGCCTACAGTTCTTTTTCATTTATAAAAGAAGACATCCTGCAATTACATGTTGTTGGATATTGCTTTCTTTCTGTTTTAAACAGCTCTAGTGTCAAACTAATTCAAAACAGAAATTTGAAGTCTGACCTTCATTGGGAAGTACCTTTTCTCCTGTGGAAATTGATTTTGCTTTGGTGGAGTTAAGAGATTCTGCACATAAACAGTTCTTTGTGTTCAATTTTAATAATTTTTGTCTGACATTTGTTATTAAAGAAGTTAATAATAGTTATGATATAGGGTTATCTGAGCTAAAACAGTGAATGCATTTTCTTGTAGCCTTCCCTTTTTCAACCTGTGGTGTCATTGACAGTTTTCTTCCTATGATTCTACTATCAGATAGTCATTTCTGGTCCTTTATAGGAACCAGAATAAAATGAGGGTATCTGTTCCTCTCACCTTTGATGTACAGATTTCTAGTAATGCAAGAAAGGTAGAATTTAAGAGCTAAAAACCACCACACAAATTTTCAGAGAGGTTTTGAGTTTCAAAGAGATTTTCAAAGAGGTGCACAGCTATTCATATACAACTATAACTTATTTTGTACAAATGTCCCAAATAAAAATACTGCTTTACTTCAATTACATAATTAAAAAAAAAATTATGTATTGCATCTTCTAACCAGTTCAACTCATCTATCCCATGTGTAACAACACAGATAGTTCTGTGGATAAGGAAAAAAATGCCTTCTGGCCTTCTTTCATTCGCGCATAATGCTCATAACAATAATTATGCTAATGAGTGCAAAAGAGAATATAGCCCTATCTGGTTCTAAAGTGATATTTGTATTTTCATTTGTAGGTTTGATATTAAACATTGACATAGAGAAAGTATTTATAGGAAACAAATACTATATTTTAATGAGGAAAAGTACAACACGAACAGCAGAAAAACAAAGTTCTACAGTTTGTCCTCCCACCTTGACCATCACCAGGAGATGGAAACTGGAGTATTAAAATAGGCTGAATATCAGAAAGCTTAACATGTCATTTGTGTCACTTAAAGAAGTAAAAAAAGAAAAAAAAAAGAGAAAGAGTCAAATGGTAAGTTTATTAAGACCAGACCACATTCTTCTTAAGGCTCTCCGTATTCAGTTTTGATTTTGTGAATGACTATCTATTGCAGTTTACTCAAAGCAAGTCAGCTCAAGATCCTTAGTACTAAGCATTGTGAGTTTTGATCAGCAGTGATTTGGACTAGGTGATAAAAAATAATAAAGAAGTGGAAGTAGTATTATCGCCATTCAGCTGTCTCATTCACAACTTCCGATATGAACACATAGCAAAATCTTGATAGTTCTACTATGCGAAAGCTGTATTTATATTTCTGGTTTCCATATTTTTATACTTTGGTGTTCTTAGATAATCTACATGTACTT
The DNA here is from genome assembly GCF_000710305.1 of Buceros rhinoceros silvestris. Lineage (NCBI taxonomy): Eukaryota > Metazoa > Chordata > Aves > Bucerotiformes > Bucerotidae > Buceros > Buceros rhinoceros. The sequence continues at coordinate 837 of NW_010427328.1, read as the reverse complement.
CCTGTAAGCAACCTCCTGATAATCCTTTTCAAAAGGTTATTTAATGAAGTGATATTCTGTTTTCTCAACACATGGACAGAGCAGCCTCCAAAAGAGGTTAATTCACTTTTGATGACATATCAAGTAAATGCAAAATTCAGTAATAGTGCTTGCGTATGACTAATACTTGTCTAAGAGTTATTACTGCAGGCTGTTATTCTAAAATACTTTGAATAACAACACTGTACTACTCAACATTGAGAGTTCATTCAACTGATAATGAAATAGTAATTTCTTTCATCTGATTAACACTTAGAGATATATCTTCCCACTTATGTTTACAAGTAACTCCTTTCTCTCTAATGGAAATAAGCCATTTAAAAGTAAAAAGATTATCTGAAGAACATACAGGAAAACAGTGGTGGAAGTGGGAACAGGATCGTCAACTGCCTCCACTTCAGATGCTCAGGCCATAGAAATTCATTGTATTCTACAATTAATTTTTTTAGAAAAGAATTTTTTTTAGAAAAGCCTTGAATGTTCATATTATGCACAATTGAACATTAAACAGCCTTCCCAGAGCCATTTACTGCACTGGTAGAGAAGAATTCTTCATGTATTATACAGGGAGCCCACTGAGAGAACGTGATGAAAGAATTAATTGACTTGCCATCTTAGAAAACAAAGTTTTGAAGCTTTCTTCAAGCCTGGTACAAAACAAACCAAGAAAAAACAGAGGAAAAAAAGGAATGCGGTGTGCTTTTGATGATAGAATGGTTGAATATGTTACAAAATTAAAATGGTTAAATCAATTAGATGTCACAGGTACATTGGCATGGTAGTACATTGCTTCCTAAC